>NW_028139249.1:0-179601 GCF_965202585.1 Thalia democratica
CAAACCAATAAGTTTCTACAAAAAGTTATTGAGAAAACACTTCACAATTAATCACAAGCTTAATGTAATAGTATTAGCAACACGACTTAATTTTAGACTCTTGTAGAATTCTTTTTGTTTAAGCAGTTAGTTAATGGTTAAAAATGTAAATCTTTGAACTAAAATGAAGGTTTAAAGCGGAAATTAGGAATATAGCAGTGATATTTGTTATGAAGATACTAGTGCCTGCTATGTGTTTCAATTTCTAACTCATATCATACAAAAGCATACAAGTTTGAAACGTGTTCAAAAACCAAATAGTTCAAATTTAAAGCTTTCATTTTGTCTATTTTTCATCATTTTTATAAAGTGTTTGGTGTTTTTTAAAGCAGAATTTTGTGCTGAAAACGATAGTAAAATCTATTCTAAAATAAAACAAAGTTTAAAAAAGTTATAGCAAAAAAGTTAAAACAAGCTTAAAATTTTCAAAGCGAGAGAAGAGAAACCACGTGATAAAATTAATTTTCCGGCTCAAAATTGCCATAAGAAAGTATCGTGAAATAAATCTTATTTTTTATCGTTTTGATAATTTTTTTGGTGTTTTTTCGCATGAAATTTTCCGCCAGAAACGATGGAAATGTTTATTTTTAATTATTGGCAAGTTTAAAATAAATAGAAAAATCTTCCGAAAAAAAGTTATACTTGTTCATTATCATTCAATTTTATAGCATAAAAATTTGCATAAATTTCAATGACTACAGTTGGTATGGTCTTTAGACAAAAATTACTTTCTTATAAAGTATATTGATGTAATTAGTTCTTTAAAAGTTTATAAAACAAATTACTTTGACTAATAATTTCATTAGTATTTTGATACGTGTTAATATAGTTTGTCCTTTATATAGCTAAATTTTAGTGTCCTAATAAATGTCTACTCATATACTTATTGTAACTAAGGGTTCTCTTAAATACTAGTTTGATGTGTTGTTTTATAAATAAGTTCTACACAAATCAACAAGCATTATAAACTGGATTTTAACATGTATTTTTTAATTATGAACAATTTATTATTCTATATATAACACTTTACTTACTGTAATTTGATTTAACAGTATCATTCTATTGTATTTTGCACATACTAGTTAGTTTACCTATAAAAGTCTTCTATCTCATTTATGTTATTATTTAAACATTGTTTTGTTTGTATTGTATGTTTTTAAGTAATTTAGTTCTAATTATAGCTGAAATTTGGATTATAAATTATTAAATTTGTTTCAAATAAGACTAATATAATTGTATGTACATAACAAGTGTTGGATAAGGTGTATCTTAGTTAAACTAACAGACACAAACATATATGGAAATAATCTCCTAAATATTTTGCTGCTGCGTATAAAAGAATCTAATTTTTCAATTACAATCAAATCTTAATAATACTTAATCATTAATTATCATATTGTTGCGCTGGTTTATGTGATTGTTTCTAGTTTTATATCACTAACAGCATATGTATTTAACTGTAAATTTTTCTGATTATCAAAGCATTAAATAAGTTTTGTTCTTTTCGTTTAGACTTAAGCAACAAAAATCAAAACTGCCTTTAATACACTTGCTATGTTTATGCAAGAGCTTAATAAACTTGTTTAAAATTAATGTATTCTATATTTTTCGCACTTACGACGTCTTTTACCGAAACCGAAACATAGGTTGCATCATAAAGTCTTGAATGAATAAAATATAATATTTCTTCTCAAGTAATTGAGATCTCTTTATTTGTTTTGTAAAAATCAAAGCATAAAGTACTTTATTAACTTTATATACCATCATTGAATCCAATCTACAAGTGGCAGTGTGGTTCAGCGATTGTCAACCCGCTCTAAGAGCCGTAGGTAGTGAGATCGAATCCAGCGATCAGCAGTTTTGCTGATAAATTTTTAGCCAATTATTTCAGCTTAAATTGTCCAGTATCTTATGTCTTTGTATCGGTATAGTATCTTTAACCTTTTTATGTACAAATGTAGCTTGTACAAGAGATATGACTAAACTATAAACGATTTAATTTCAAAAAGTGCGTTCTTACAGTTGTTCTTCCGGGACAGAATGTTTTTATAAATATCAACGAATAGAATAAACTTAATTCAAACATTGAATAAAATAAATCTAACGTCATTATAAACAAACACAAAGAACTGAAATAGTCTAAATTTTAAAACATCAAAACTGTTTTCCTTGTAACGTCTTAAGCTTTTTATTTACATCAATAGCAATAAAGTTTGTTTAATTGTTGTATTTATACATGACTTTTTGGTACAGCTTCAAATTAACTCCATTGTGCTTATTCCAATAAAATATTTTGGGTTTCATTGATAGTTGCCAAACTTTATATTCAATTTTAGGCATAAGCACTATAGATTTGTGAACAATTTGATGATATAATAAACTAATTAAGTTATATGCACTTAAGCATTGTTTGTAACTGAAGATGTTTTGTATAAATAAACATTGTACAAAAGCTATAATGAAAAACATAAAACGTTTAAAACTTTTCAGAAATGTTTATAATGATTAGTTTATAATGATAAGTATATTTTTATCAAAAAAATGTGCTTAAAGCAATTTTAATGAATCTCGTTTGTAATTTAGTTTAAATTCAAGCATATTTTGTGATACTTGATAATGGAGTATCTTATAATTTCTTAAATTAAACTTTATATTTTTAATGATTAGTATGTTTTGACTAAAAAAAAATAAATAAACGAATAACTTGTTATAAAACTCATAAAAAAATTCTCACGTAGTTTTATGTAACTATTAAAACGGATAATAAACTGATTTTTTATTTTTTATTCAACAACAACATCTAAACTTCATTCTATTTTCTGACAGGTTTAGATAAACTTGTATTATCCTTGTCGATTTTAAAAGATAAAATGGAAGGTGAATTTTGTTGATTTTTTTTTAACTTCTAAATATAAATAAATAATCTTAATGAAATAAACTTTCAAATAATTAATTTTTGTCTTTTTTAAAACAGATAGTAAATACTATTAGCATTTTTTTTCTTGCTTTAAATTAAAACCGTTGGAGTTAAGTATGTATTTAGACAAAAATAGTTTATTATTTTATCATCTAAACTTTCTATAATTCAAAATATACATTTTTATTCATAAAAATTCAACAATATTTTAACTAATTGTGAGTATAATTAAAACATGCTGAATTGTTTAGTACTTACAAGTGTATGTATTAATAAAATATTTATTTTTATTTCAACTTTTATTCTAAATCTGTAGTACAGAAACAAAAAACCTGTTTTTTATTGAGATTTTATTTGTTTCCTGAAGTAAAACAAACAAAAATGTTAGCCTTTTACTATTTCGTGTTTTTTATTATTTTTTGAGAAAAAATTGGTATACTATATCTTTACTTTTAAACTTATAACTTAGACAACTATGAAAAAATTTACGAACGTAAGCATTGTTATATAAAACAGTACTTAGTATTATTGTTTGAGTTTATTTTGTTGTTTTTAGTGGCGTAATTATTTAATATCACAAAACCAGACTTCGTTAAGGTTATATATATCTAAAAATCGGTTAACAGTCAAGCTTTTCATTTATAAAGTGAATTTTTAAGCTGATTAAAATCAGCTGATAAAGTTATAACTTCCTTACTAAATTTACTTAAAATTTGTGAAAAACATGTAAACTTTCCCGGTACCCAAGTAAAAGGTAACCAAAAAAGTTGCGACTCTTTAACCAAAAGGTTCTTCCAACACACCAACTTCTAGGACCGAGTATTTTTAGCTTTACTTTTATCGCTCAATAAACAATATAATAATTTTGTTACAAAGTGTTTTATTTATTAAATTATACTAAAAAGTTGCTCTAAATAAAATCAAAGTAAAGTTGTAGAAGTAAATTAAGAAAATATTTTGTTACTGGAATGGAAGATATCAAAATTAAACACTCTTTTGGCTTGTAAACCATTGTTTAAAATAAAGTAAACGAAAAAAATAATTATCAAATATTTCATTTACCCAAGAAAAAAACAACACAACAAGAGCCTATATGTAAATAAAATAGTTTTTGTATATAAAAAGTTAATCTAAGTTAATGTAAGATAAAACTATACTGCAAATATAAGTTTTTATGTGAAAAAAAAAAACTGCTATATTCTTGTAAGCTTTTTTGTGGGTACAGTTTTGGCATATCTGTTTATAAAACTGTTTGATTGTTTTAATAGTCATAAATAAATATTTTCTAACTCACAAAAACCGACATTAATAATAGATTTTACAAATAACAAATATAATAAGAAATTATAAGACTAGAAGTTTAAAAAAAAATTGGTTTTACTCGTGAAAAATAACGCTCTTGTTCTATAATTCTCATTTTTCATCGTTAATATAAAGTTTTAGGTATTTTTTTGCATAGAATTTTATGCCCAAAATGATGGAGACATTTGTTTTTAAGTATTGGCAAGTTAAAATAAAAATAAATAAAATTTCAAAAATAAAACTTACCTGTTCATTTTTATTCAATTTTGTTGCTCAAAAATTTGCATAAATTTTCATATTTATAGTTTTGTCTAGTTTTCAGATAATAACTACTACTTAAGCTTGTTTATATCAGCTAGGTAAACTTGCTGTTCTTATTATAACAAAACTGCTTATTGAGTTGAATACTTAAATTAATGAAAGTTTACAAAAATAATTCTAAATAAAATACTTTCAATAAACATTTGTGTTCAATTGTTTTGCTAAAATAATCAACTTAATTGTGTTTTGCTTGTTGAATAAATTCGTTTGTATACTCTTGTGTTATACATTTATTATTTTTAACAAGTTATATAGTTTTACATTTAACGTTTGTTTACCTTTATAAGTTTAATTGTTTATACAAAACCTTTAAATTTAAACATAAGTTTAAAACTGAAATTAAAAATGTAGCACAGATATTTGTTATCAACATAGTTCAAATATTAGCATCTGCTATTTGTTTTAACTTTTATTTCATATGTTGTTGAAAAATATAAGTTTGAAAGATCCTCTAAAACAAGCAATAAATGTAATTTAAAGTTCTATTTTGCTTATTTTTCATGATTTTTATAAACTGTTTGGTGTTTTTTGAAGCAGGTGCTCAACATGATGGTAAATTTCATTTAAATTAAAACCAGGTTTAAAAAAAAACAAAAAGTTTTAAAACAGGTTAAAGTTTTCAAAGGTAAAATAAATTTTCCTGTTTAAATTTTCATTCAGTTTCCATAATTTATAATGACTACAGCTGGTTAGGTCTTAAGATAAAAACTGCTTTTTTATAGAGTTTATTAATGTAATTAGTTCTTTAACAGTTTATTAAAGACTTTTTACTTTGCTAACAGTTTTAATAGTGTTTTGATAAGTATTAATATAGTTTGTAAAGTTAAGCTTAAACATTGGTGTCTGTATAAGTATTTATTCTCATACTTATTGCAACTAAATGTTCTCTTTAATACTAGAGTTAAGAATTATTTTATAAATAAGTATTACACTAATCAATAAGAAATAAGTTTTATTAACTAGTTTTAAGTAACTTTTAATGTAAATTATAGCTGTTAGCTCAAGTATTAAGTAAGATAATGTTAGGTTAGTTTTATCATTATGATTTAAATGACAAACATAAAATAGTTTTTGTATATAAAAAGTTAATCTTTACTTTAGTGAAACTTGAAAATAATACTGAAATAACTATGATAAAATGAAATACCTTTCGTTAAAACCTACATATAGCAATAAGTTCACATATATTTAATTTTGAATGTTACTGACTTAAGTATCATGATATGTAAGTTAAATGATAAGTAAAATGAGCAGGTTTTTCCATCAGGAACAGTATGTAATTTAAAAACACAATACTATGATTACTTGTGTTACAGTTTTAAGAGTTCATTAAAAAATTCTATTAGAGCTAAACAAGTTCAACTGTTCTGCAGCTCACAATTTTTATTCAAATAGCTTGAATTTAATACTGTTTTGAAAAAGTTAATTAAGTAAACAATAGTGTTCACAAGTTAAAAGTTCACATTATCAAGTTATTTGACTATAAATAGAAATACAGTCAAATCATATAGATAACTTTGTCAGTGTACACATCAAATAAAAACTATTTTTCTGTCAAGTAGTACACTTATCTATAAACTTGATGAAATGTTTTTATTGTATGCCATAACTTACATTAAACTTTTTAATTAAGTCAAATTAAGCTAAATTTAAGTCATGTAAAAATAAACTGTTGACCAAATTAAAAGTACAGAGTTTGTAAAATTAAGCTTTAATGTGTGCGTAAATTTTTATTCACATACTTGTTTTAAGGTGTTTTTAATACTAGAGTGATGTATTCTTTTATAAATATGTACACAAACCAACAGTTTCCATAAAAAGTAGCTTACTAATCAATCACAAGTTTACTGTGATTGTATTAAATTAACGCCTTTATTTTAGTCATTTATATTTACTCATGTAAGTAATGTTTTGTTTAAGCAGTTAATGAATAGATACAAATGTATACCTTTAAACTAAAACAAAGATTTAAAGCTGAAATAAAAATATTGCAGACATATTTGTTATGAACGCAGTTCGAATACTAGTATCTGCTGATTGTTTTTAAACCCTTTCATGCAAAAAGATACAAGTTTGAAAAATCAAACAATTCAAATTCAAAGCTTTGAAGTTTTTAATCCTTATTTTTCATCCTTTTTATAAAGTGTTTGGTGTTTTTTGAAGCAGAATTCGGCGCTTGACATGATGGTAAATATTATTTTTGAAAAAAACTAGGTTTAAAAAAATTATAGCGAAAAGTTTAAAATCAGCTTAAAACTTTCTAAGTGAGAGAAGAGAGAACCCGTGTATGTCACCAAGCGATTTTTTGCACCAAGTTTTTATTTGTTACGTAATTATAAAAAATTGTGTTTGCAGAAATTTTTCATGAAAATTGCATTCATTAGTAAAATGTTTTCTTACTGGTAGCAGCTCTTGTCATTTTTTTTTTTAAACTTTACTTTTCATAAATTATTTTAGAGTTTACCTTCTATATATTTTTTTTAAGTAATAAAAGGTAGTAAAAGCAGATACATAAAATCAATTACTTGGTTTGAAAAAAATTCAGCATTGTCTTTAACAGTTGAAACTTAAACTGTTTATGCTTGAAAAAGGTACATAAAACAAATTGTGATGCCTGTATGTTTTAAAAGTATCTTGAATCAACAGTCTTCTACTCTAACCATGTGACTCATTATCTTTTTTTTTTCATGACTTAAGAGAAAAGTCTTTATCTTTATGTTGAAAAAGTGTCTCAAATCAACAGTCTGCTACATTATATTAGTAATCCTTTGTATCTATTTAATCATAGTTGCACTGAAAAGTTTTTATTAAGCACAAACAAATTGGGCATCTTCTATTTTAATTGTTAAATTATTTTAGAGTTTACCTTTTTATATGTTTTTTTTAAGTAATTAAAGGTACTAAAAGCAGATAAATCAAATCAATTACTTGGTTTGAAAAAATCAGCATTGTCTTTAACAGCTGAAACTTAAACTGTTTATGCTTGAAAAAAATGTACATAAAACAAATTGATAATGTCTGTATGTTTAATAAGTATCTTGAATCAACAGTCTTCTACTCAAACCATGTGATTCATTACCTTTTTTTCATGATTTCAGAGAAAAGTCTTTATCTTTATGTTGAAAAAGTGTCTCAAATCAACAGTCTGCTACAATTTATTAGTAATCCTGTGTTTCTATTTAATCATAGTTGCACTGAAAGGTTTTTATTAAGCACAAGCAAATTGGGCATCTTCTATTTTGATTCTACAGCAATCATCTATACCATATTCTTGCCACTAACCTTCTTGTGGCAATTTAAATATCAGGTCTGTTCTTGGTTTACTGCTCTTACTGAGGTAAATGCTTTATATGTTATACAAAATAGTTAATGTTAAGATGATAAATGTCATATAAGATAATTTTTTAGGGTTGCCAACACTTAATTTATTAGTAGTGCTCAGGTTTTAATACTTGATAATTAGTTGTTTCATTAAATATTGTCGTTAATTTTGTAAATGTAGAATACCATTAGTATAAATTAGTGCTCAAAATCGACTGATATCAAGTATAAGTGAAGTACATAACACATTAGTTTCTAATTTTAATAAAGTTAAGATGAAATTTGGTTTAATAGAGTACAGTTTTTGAATAAAAGAGTGGCAGCCCTGGTACTTATAAATGCATGTCATAAAATTATGAATTAATTACAATGAAAGTTAATAATATCCTATAGAGTATAGTGTTTCTAAAGTGTGTGAAAGTAACTAAAGAGCTGTTACTATTAAACATTTTTAGCTTTTCTATATGTCTAAAGTTATGTGTTGTTAATCTTTATAAATAAATTTCAATATAAATGTTCAATTATCAATATAGAGCTAAAAATCAAGCTGATATAAGTCTGAATGTTACAAGCTTTAAAGTTAAGTAGTTAATTTGCACACTTATAGAGACACATTGATGTTAATTTCTAAAGTAAATGTTTTGTTATTATAATGTTTTTATCCACTAAGAAATTAAAGCTATAGTGTAAAATGATTCTGTATAAGTGACATATTTTGTTACCTGTGAACATATAGGAACACAAACAACATTCAGGCAGCTTGATCAACTGCCTGATGTTTAGTGTTTTTATATGTTTACATAACTAAGTTAGATAAGAGTCTGGTTTGTTTCAGTCACTTGTAATGATTAATAATAAAATTCAAAGTTTTGTTATGATAAGAAAACTGTAACTAGCTGACAAAAACCAGACTGTTATATGACTATGTATGATCTTTATAAAAAGACTATATTGTACAGATTTTTTTAGAGTACTTGAAAATAGTCTTTGTTTTGAATTTTAATTGTGACATTATAAAATATTATATCATAAGCTTGACACAATGTGTAGCATTAAATAAGTTGTTTTTTGTTAGTTTAATTCCAATAAATATGAAATTCCATATAAAATAAACACTTTGATATACTATTAGATAATGTCACCATAAAAGTTCTAAGAAAGACTATTTAAACAATTAATATGCAAGTATGCTAACCATTATTTCTAAACATAAAACACTGTCAAAAACTATTGAAAACAAAAAGAAATATAATTTTCAGTTAAATATTTTTATAATTATATTGTATAGCAACTCTGTTGTTGGTTAATAGTTACTTAAAAAGAGTTTTTGACAGTAGTGGTTTAGATTTGAATATGTTAGTTGCATGTATAGAAATTGAATAAGGTAAGTTAGGCCATATTTTAAGTGGGCCGGCTGCAGTTGTAAGGTTTTGTTTGTGTTTTAAATCATAACATTATGCAAATGATGTAAAGTGATAAATCA
Organism: Thalia democratica; assembly: GCF_965202585.1. Taxonomy (NCBI): domain Eukaryota; kingdom Metazoa; phylum Chordata; class Thaliacea; order Salpida; family Salpidae; genus Thalia; species Thalia democratica. The sequence goes on from NW_028139249.1 coordinate 9,384, forward strand.
GCAGAATGTTACCAAAATTTTAATACAAACCCTTTCCCTAACCCAAGTAATATATTAGCCAATCAGAAGCGACCTTAGAACTGCAGCCGCACCTTATAAGCCAACTTAGAACTATTTAAGATGCAAGTAGTTTTAAAATGAACAAAAAGTTCTTTATTGCTCACATAAAGGATTATGTCTAAACTGATACTGTAACCATTTAATTTAGGCTCTGAACCATAAGTTTAGAACGTGATTTTAATAAAATAAATACATCTATAAATATTAAGGCCCCCCACACAAATTTTTTCACAAATGGGGATTTCCCCAAAGTGAAAATGTGGGGGGAAATTTTTGAGATTGATAAAAAAAATTATTTTAAAGGCATTTCGCCGGCTCCGCCGGCGAAAAATTTTTCACTTTTACTCCCAACCATTTTTTCTTAAAAACCTAATTACGCTTGGAGCCCAGTTAGTAAGCCTGACAGCCAAACCAGATAAAAGTGTGGTACTGAGCTCTAAGAAGTAGTTGGGTTTTGAGTTAAAGTGGTAGCGGACAGCTTTCGTTATTTGTGCAAAAGTCCCTTCCGCTGCGAGTTCTCTTCGAGAACTCTTGCTCCAGGGACTTTTGCACAAATAACGAAAGCCGTCCTTTAGGCCGCGTCCTTATGCTGGTCGGCACCTAATTAGTTTTTTGTTTGATGTACGAGTAGTTACGCACGTTCTTTTTGTATGTTATTTATCTCTTATATACTTGTGAGTATCCACGTGTATGTTTAAACATATTAAAAACAACTGAATTACAGTAAAGTTTTATGTTTTATAGTATATAACATTGATGTAGTACTCCAAATGGTACAGTTTTGGAGTAGACAATCAATTTATTATTCTATATAGAACACTTCACTTACTGTAATTTGATTTACTAATATCGTTCTATTGTATTTTGTCTCATAAATTTACCAGTTGTACATACCAGTTAGTTAACCTAATAAGATAGAGTAGTCTTCTATCTATTTTATGTTATTGTTTAAACAAGCCTTAGCTTTATTGTTTTGTTTGTATTGTACTTTGTTAAGTAATTTGATTCTACTTATAGCTCAAAGTTAAGTAAAGACTGAACAGAGTTTTAGTGTTATTTACAGATATGTTTAATAGTATATATCCATTAGTGATTCGAATTATTCAAAAGTAACACAACATTTTTTCGTTGTAGTTTACTTTATCAGTATCATTCTATTGCAATTCAAAAAGTTATATTATTTAAGTGACCTAGTCTCATAAACAGCAAATAAATTCTTAGTTTAGTACTAAATTATACCTTAGACCAGCAGTTCTTAACTTTTTTTGATGTTTTACTTGGATCAGTTCCTGTATCATTTGTTTGATTTACACTAGTAGATTACTTACTGAGATTTAAGCGTCGTTAGCCTTGAAAGAGGTAAACGATGGTTGTGTAAAATATGTTATTAATGTTGGTTCATTGCATTCTTAATGGTACAGAACTATATACTTTTGTAAGTAGTATATCTAAGGTTTAAGTATGTGGAAGGTTTATGCCACTTAGACAGAAACTAAGCTAAAATTCTCCATTTACATAAGTAAGTATTTAAGTCTTAAATTGTATAAATAAAGTTTGGACATCTTTTAAATTAGACACTTACATGTCCACAAATTTTCAGGTAATTTTGTAATATTTTTTGTTTTCACCTACTTACAATTATTACGTCATGACCCTGTAGTCGCATACAATATAAACTAAGTAATTTTTACTTACACATTAGTTGTATATGGACATATCTTTTGGATTGTAAATTATTAACTTTGTTTTAAATAAGACTAATTGTATGTACATAATAAGTAATGGATAAGGTGTATCTTACTTAAACTAACAGATACAAACATTTAACGTTTTAACTTGAGGTTATATTTGAGTTGTTTTAAATAACAGTTTTTGTAGTGCCATTTAAGCCAAGGTTTAAGTCTTCACGATTGTTAATGTATATTATATGTTTTCTAATGTCTTATATCTAAGCATAAATTTGCTGTCAATCAATTTGAAAGACACTAGTATCTTATCTTCATACTCTCTCTCTCTTGTAACATCTTACTTTGCAATTTTAAGCACAGTAGAAAGACGCAAACTAGCTTTCGACAGCAACCGAGAGCTGCTTTTGTTTTCCAGTTTAACTGCGGGCTCGACAAACACTTGTTGGCTTTACGAATGAGTTTGCTCAGGTCACGTGTCTTGTTATGTACCTCTCGAATCGTTGCATCAGTTAGCACGCAATAGTCATCTTTTACTTTTCTGCTTTAAAGGATCAAAAGTAATTTATAGCCGATATATGCTCTCATTTTCTTCAGATGAATTGCTCGAGTTGTCCATGTCCATACTTCTAAAAAAATATAGTAGTTCATATTGAGAATTAATATGCTTAACATTTCTTTTATAGTAACTCTCATTTTGAAAACCGTCGATTACTTAGTCAACGCTTAAACATTGTTCGTTTGAAATTTCTAGTTATTTCTCCAAATTTGCGTTGAAATTCTCTGAAAAGAAACAAAAATCACAAAACTGGGAAATTACCCATTGTTGATACAAGAAGCTTCTAGCAGAAGTTGACAATTGTGTTGAAATGTGACATTTTTCCAAATTATGGCAAGTAGAAGACTTCAAAGTTGGTCAAACATATGCTCATCGGCTTTCAAGTGCAAAAACCTACAAGTTTTAAAGGTATTAGAAAAACCAAATAGTTCAAATTCAAAGCTTTGAAGTTTTAAAGCTCTATTTTGCTTATTTTTCATCGTTTTAATAACTTTTTTGGTGTTTTTTAGCATGAAATTTTCCGCAAAGAACGATGGAAATGCTTATTTTTAATTATTGCCAAGTTTAAAACGAAAATGAAAAAAATCAAAAAAAAAAGCTTTACTCGTTCATAATCATTCAATTTTGTTGCATAAAAATTTGCATAACTTTAAATAATTACAGTCTACTTAGAAGAAGACATCTTTTTTATAAAGTCTACTAATTTAGTTAGTTCTTTTACAGTTAATTAAACAATACTTACTTTGACTAACAGTTTCATTAATAGTTTTGTACGTGTTAATATATTTTGTAAAGTTAAGTTACCCCTTGGTGTCCGTATAAACATTTATTCACATGTTTATTGCAGCATAAATGTAATTGACCTGAAATGTTTATGGTGTTGAATATTAAAACTAATAGAAGTTTACTAAAACAAACATAAAATAAGGTTTAATAAAAATTTGTTCTAAAAAAGTCAACTTGGTTTAATGAAAGGAAAAGTGCACTTTTATTTTAATAAATATATTTGTTAGTTTACTCTTGTGTTACACATTTATTGTTGTAAATAAGTTATATAGTTTTTACATTAATGTTTGTTTGGTTTTTAGACATTTAACTGTTTATAAAAACCTTTAAGTTTAAACAGAAGTTTAAAGCTGAAATTAAAATGTGGCAGAAATATTTGTTATCAACATATTTTAAATTTTTCTGATTATCGAAGCGTTTAATAAGTTTACTTCTTTCATTTAGATTTAAGCAACAAAAATAAAAACTGCGTTTAATAAGTACATCTGCTTATGCAGCTTTTGAATGAAAGATTTTCAAATATCAAAATTCGCGTAAAAGTTTTGTACAAAACAAACAGCCATATCTTTGTACGTGTATTTCAAGTGAAGAGTATAACAAATATTTATAGTAAAGTTAGAAAGCAATAGCTAAATAAACTTGTTTAAAATTAAAGTTACTCATATTTTTTTGCACTTACGAGGTCTCTTAACGAAACATAGTTGGCAACATAGAGTCTTAAAAGAATTAAATATAATATTTCTCCTCTAGTAATTGATATCTCTTTAGTTGTTTTGTAAAAATCAAAGCATTAAGTAACTTTATATACCAGCATTAAGGTCAACTCACAGGTGGTTGTGTAGTGCAGTGATTGTCTACCCGCTCAGTGAGCCGGAGGTAGCGAGATCGAGTCCGGCGATCGGCAGTTTTTGAAAATAAAACTTTACTAAATTGTTTTAGGTTGAATTGTTCAGTATCTTAAATTGCTCTATAACCTATAAATTTTTTTGACCTTATGTTATTTAAACTTAAAATTAAGTTAAACAATAAAACTTATGAACGTTAATATAATATAAAAGCTTATATTCAAACTTCTTAAAAAGTATTTTTGTCAGAAACGGATTGTGCTCTTTTGTTACCTATATCTTTGTTAACCTATAATAATAAAAGTTTTACGAACAACTTAAGTTATCTTTAACTTTTATTAAGTTATACTTTTCAATATGTAATACTTAAACTTGAACCCACAATTTTTATTGTTACTCATAGTTAAAAACCTTATTCAGTATACAAAAACAGTTTAAACTATATTGATAAGACTAAACTAAATACTTGCTACTAATTTCTAACAATTATAAACAGAGTTAATTCCAGAAGAAAGATTGGATGAGATTAAACGCCTTCTGTGAGTTTATTTTGATCATTATTTAATAGAGAAAGACAGTTATCATAAAAAAATATTTTTTTGATTTTAAGTATTAAAGTAAAGCTATTTTTTTTAGGTATATAAGTTTAAAAAACAATCAGTGCATTGAAAATTTTTTTCACTAGTCTACGTATTATGGTATAAACGAGTAATATTTATAAGATATATGTTATCAATGTTGACGTCAATATTTTTTGGCATAAAACTTTATTGCTTTATTTTTAATACAAATAAAATACATATTGCTTTACATTGTTACCAAATCAATATTTTGTATACAGTATTTTGTATAATCAACAATTAAGTTTATTCGAGACTGTTTTGTTAATGAATATCCATCGTGCGTGTCATTATATTTGTTTCATCAATATTTTTTTTCACAGGTCATTGGTTTAAACAACACCATATTTCCGAAAGTCCTTATTTTAGGATGATCGTAAGTACATTATTTTTCTAATAATGTATTTACGAATATATATCTAACTGTGAAATTAACACAAAATACTTAATTATGTGAAAACATATGAATTTAATTATTCATTGACTAACGACTGAGAAACATTACATATACATCAATCTAAGTATCTAAAGTAGTTATGTTACATAATTCTTTCGTATTACAAAATATAAGTACTAAATTATATTATTTATTTAATATCAACAGATAAATGAAGATGGATTTGTAAAATTTGATGAAATGATTAAGTTTTATGGTTCGCCATAAGTAATTCGCCATAAGAAAGTATAGTGAATATTAAAAAACTTAATTTTTCATCGTTTTGATAACTTTTTTTGTGTTTTTTAGCATGAAATTTTCCGCCAGAAACGATGGAAATGTTTATTTTTAAGTATTGGCAAGTTTAAAAAGAAAAGAAAATAAATTCTAAAAATAAGTTTTAGTAGTTCATTATCATTCAATTTCTTTGCATAAAAATTTGCATAAATTTCAATGAATACAGTTGGTTTTGTCTTTAGATAAAAACTACATTTTTATAAAGTATATTATTGTAATTAGTTCTTTAACAGTTAATAAAATATTTTTTACTTTGACTTATAGTTACATTAGTATTTTGATACGTGTTGATATAGTTTGTAAAGTTAAACTTTAGTGTCCTAAAAAATGTTTACTCACATATTTATTGCAACTAACGGTTCTCTTTACTACTAGTTTGAAGTGTTTTTTTATAAATAAGTACTACACAAATCAACAAGCTTTATAAACTAGATTTAAATAACTATCAATGCAAATAATAGCTGTTAGCTTAAATATTAAGTAAGATAACATTAGATTAAATTGTTAGTTTTATCATTGTTTTTTTAAATGACAAACATAAAATAGTTTTTGTATATAAAAAGATATAATTATACTTTTGTTAAACTAGAAAAACAATACTGAAATAACCATGATATAAGGAAATAACTTTAGTTAAAAACTATATACAGCAACAAGTTCACACATATTAACTTTTGAAGAATGATAACATTTTAAGGATTATGATAGATTTTAGCTTAGTTTTTATGTAAGTTAGATGATAAGTAAAATGTGCAGGTTTTTGTATATAGTTTAAACAACACAGTATTATGAATTGATGATAGTTCATCTTTCTAAGTTTTCAACAGTTCATTGTGTTACAATATTAAGAGTTTATTAAAAGACCCACTCAAAACTAAACAAGTGTCTAACTACTTTTGAATAACTTGAATTTATTACTGTTTTGAACAGATTATCTAAGTGAACAATACTACTCAAAAGTATTAAAAGTTTACATTAGCAAGTTATTTGACTATACACAGTCAAGTCTTATAGATAAGTTTGTCAGTGCACACTTGAAAAAAAAATGTCAAGTATTAAGAAGTATGTACACTTATTTATAAACTTGATGAACTGTTTTTGTGTTTATGTCGAAACTTAATTGTTTTATGTGTATTAAACTGTTAAATTAAGAAATAATGCTAAACTTAAGTCATGTAAAAATAAGTTATTGTACAAAATAACGACCAAATTGATAATAGTGAGTTGTGAAGTTAAGCTGGGCATTAATGTCTGCATAAATGTTTATTCACGTACTTATTGCAACTAAGTATACTAGAGTGAAGTATTGTTTTAATAATAAGTACACAAACCAATAAGTTTCTACAAAAAGTTATTGAGAAAAAACTTCACTAATTAATCACAAGCTTAATGTAATAGTATTAGCAACACGACTTAATTTTAGACTCTTGTAGAATTCTTTTTGTTTAAGCAGTTAGTTAATGGTTAAAAATGTAAATCTTTGAACTAAAATGAAGGTTTAAAGCGGAAATTAGGAATATAGCAGTGATATTTGTTATGAAGATACTAGTGCCTGCTATGTGTTTCAATTTCTAACTCATATCATACAAAAGCATACAAGTTTGAAACGTGTTCAAAAACCAAATAGTTCAAATTTAAAGCTTTCATTTTGTCTATTTTTCATCATTTTTATAAAGTGTTTGGTGTTTTTTAAAGCAGAATTTTGTGCTGAAAACGATAGTAAAATCTATTCTAAAATAAAACAAAGTTTAAAAAAGTTATAGCAAAAAAGTTAAAACAAGCTTAAAATTTTCAAAGCGAGAGAAGAGAAACCACGTGATAAAATTAATTTTTCGGCTCAAAATTGCCATAAGAAAGTATCGTGAAATAAATCTTATTTTTTATCGTTTTGATAATTTTTTTGGTGTTTTTTCGCATGAAATTTTCCGCCAGAAACGATGGAAATGTTTATTTTTAATTATTGGCAAGTTTAAAATAAATAGAAAAATCTTCCGAAAAAAAGTTATACTTGTTCATTATCATTCAATTTTATAGCATAAAAATTTGCATAAATTTCAATGACTACAGTTGGTATGGTCTTTAGACAAAAATTACTTTCTTATAAAGTATATTGATGTAATTAGTTCTTTAAAAGTTTATAAAACAAATTACTTTGACTAATAATTTCATTAGTATTTTGATACGTGTTAATATAGTTTGTCCTTTATATAGCTAAATTTTAGTGTCCTAATAAATGTCTACTCATATACTTATTGTAACTAAGGGTTCTCTTAAATACTAGTTTGATGTGTTGTTTTATAAATAAGTTCTACACAAATCAACAAGCATTATAAACTGGATTTTAACATGTATTTTTTAATTATGAACAATTTATTATTCTATATATAACACTTCACTTACTGTAATTTGATTTACTAATATCGTTCTATTGTATTTTGTCTCATAAATTTACAATCTCACTTCACTTTCACTCACTCTTTTACCGAAACATAGGTTGCATCATAAAGTCTTGAATGAATAAAATATAATATTTCTTCTCAAGTAATTTATTTGTTTTGTAAAAATCAAAGCATAAAGTACTTTATTAACTTTATATACCATCATTGAATCCAATCTACAAGTGGCAGTGTGGTTCAGCGATTGTCAACCCGCTCTAAGAGCCGTAGGTAGTGAGATCGAATCCAGCGATCAGCAGTTTTTGCTGATAAATTTTTAGCCAATTATTTCAGCTTAAATTGTCCAGTATCTTATGTCTTTGTATCGGTATAGTATCTTTAACCTTTTTATGTACAAATGTAGCTTGTACAAGAGATATGACTAAACTATAAACGATTTAATTTCAAAAAGTGCGTTCTTACAGTTGTTCTTCCGGGACAGAATGTTTTTATAAATATCAACGAATAGAATAAACTTAATTCAAACATTGAATAAAATAAATCTAACGTCATTATAAACAAACACAAAGAACTGAAATAGTCTAAATTTTAAAACATCAAAACTGTTTTCCTTGTAACGTCTTAAGCTTTTTATTTACATCAATAGCAATAAAGTTTGTTTAATGTTGTATTTTTACATGACTTTTTGGTACAGCTTCAAATTAACTCCATTGTGCTTATTCCAATAAAATATTTTGGGTTTCATTGATAGTTGCCAAACTTTATATTCAATTTTAGGCATAAGCACTATAGATTTGTGAACAATTTGATGATATAATAAACTAATTAAGTTATATGCACTTAAGCATTGTTTTGTAACTGAAGATGTTTTGTATAAATAAACATTGTACAAAAGCTATAATGAAAAACATAAAACGTTTAAAACTTTTCAGAAATGTTTATAATGATTAGTTTATAATGATAAGTATATTTTTATCAATAAATGTGCTTAAAGCAATTTTAATGAATCTCGTTTGTAATTTAGTTTAAATTTCAAGCATATTTTGTGATACTTGATAATGGAGTATCTTATAATTTCTTAAACTTGAGGTCTAAATTAAACTTTATATTTTTAATGATTAGTATGTTTTGACTAAAAAAAATAAATAAACGAATAACTTGTTATAAAACTCATAAAAAAATTCTCACGTAGTTTTATGTAACTATTAAAACGGATAATAAACTGATTTTTTATTTTTTATTCAACAACAACATCTAAACTTCATTCTATTTTTCTGACAGGTTTAGATAAACTTGTATTATCCTTGTCGATTTTAAAAGAATAAAATGGAAGGTGAATTTTGTTGATTTTTTTTAACTTCTAAATATAAATAAATAATCTTAATGAAAATAAACTTTCAAATAATTAATTTTTGTCTTTTTTAAAACAGATAGTAAATACTATTAGCATTTTTTTTCTTGCTTTAAATTAAAACCGTTGGAGTTAAGTATGTATTTAGACAAAAATAGTTTATTATTTTAATCATCTAAACTTTCTATAATTCAAAATATACATTTTTATTCATAAAAATTCAACATATTTTAACTAATTGTGAGTATATTTAAACATGCTGAATTGTTTAGTACTTACAAGTGTATGTATTAATAAAATATTTATTTTTATTTCAACTTTTACTCTAAATCTGTAGTTCAGAAACAAAAAACCTTTTTTTATTGAGATTTTATTTGTTTCCTGAAGTAAAACAAACAAAAAATGCTAGCCTTTTACTATTTCGTGTTTTTTATTATTTTTGAGAAAAAAATTGGTATACTATATCTTTACTTTTAAACTTATAACTTAGACAACTATTGAAAAAATTTACGAACGTAAGCATTGTTAAATAAAACAGTATTTAGTAATATTTTTGAGTTTATTTTACTTTTTTTAGTGGCGTAATTATTTAGTATCACAAAACCAGGCTTCGTTAAAGTTACATAATTCTAACAATCGGATAACAGTCAAGCTTTTCATTTATAAAGTGAATTTTTAAGCTGATTAAAAATCAGCTGATAAAGTTATAACTTCCTTACTAAATTTACTTAAAATTTGTGAAAAACATGTAAACTTTCCTGGTACCCAAGTAAAAGGTAACCAAAAAATAGTTGCGAATCTTTAACCAAAAGGTTCTTCCAACACACCAACTTCTGGACCGAGTATTTTTAGCTTTACTTTTATCGCTCAATAAACAATATAATAATTTTGTTACAAAGTGTTTTATTTATTAAATTATACTAAAAAGTTGCTCTAAATAAAATCAAAGTAAAGTTGTAGAAGTAAATTAAGAAAATAATTTGTTACTGGAATGGAAGATATCAAAATTAAACACTCTTTTAGCTTGTAAACCATTGTTTAAAATAAAGTAAACGAAAAAAATAATTATCAAATATTTCATTTACCCAAGAAAAAAACAACACAACAAGAGCTTATATGTAAAATTAGTTAGAAATGAGTGTTAAGTTGTATCTAACAAAATATCTAACGTACTATTAAATTATTTTTTAGATTTACAAAAATGTATCCGTGCAGACTTTACTGCAAACAAAAGTTTTATATGTAAAAAACTAAACTGAATTTTTTCAAATTAATTTTTTCAGATTCATATTCATTGAAAATATCGTTATAGTACTTTTGCTTAGCTTATTTAAACAGCTGTAATTACTTCAATCGTCAATTTTATCCTCATTTAAAGTTTCAAAAAATCAAGAATTCGAAAAATACAGACAGTTTAAGAATTTTTATGATTCAATTTTAAAACATACCAGAATAACTAATTTGATTTGAACTAATCAATAAATCACTTTGTATTCTGAGTATTAAAAAATGTGGTACACAAAAGTATAATTTATTTAATTAAGGTGTTTGACTACTTACATATTAAAACATTTCATACAAAACGTTTGTTCTAATTACCACTCAAATAAAGCTCAAAATAAAGCTGTCTAAATATATAATATGTTAAGTGTTTTATTACTTTTGCATATACTGGTTTAGTACAGTACTTATTACTAATATAGAAAAATATTTATGCCACAAAACATATATTCAAAAATTATAGACAAATATAAAAATAGAGTTCAGAATTAATAGTTTTAACAATATAATATTCTATAACGGATATAGCATTAGATTTAAAACTAAAAGTTTGTTGTAATAGTTTTGTGAAAAATTCAATTATTTTTTTAGCTGCTTGTGATCTACTTTTTAAAACCAACAAAACTTCAAATTTTAGTTTCAACAATAAAAGAAATAACTGCTGCCAATACCTTCCGAGTGTATCTTTAATTTTTTAAGCTGATTTCCACTTAGCTAATAAAAAAATTGAACATGTAGTATAAACTCATTCATAAAAAAATGAGTTTATGACTTTTTGTAGTTTAAACTATTAAAATTTTGTCAACAAATTTCAAAGTTTTGATAATTTGAGTAACAATCAAGAAACTAAATATCGCATTTTTAATAAATTAAAAACATAATAAGAATAATTTACAAAACAGTCGTAAATTAAACGATGTACGTTTAGTTAAGTTTAATTAAGTACTCCTCAATAGTCGAAAGGTTATTTTGTACACCATGTCCTCATACCAAACATATTTGGCGTTTTTATTTTGACGTTCAATCAACTGTATTAAAAGAAGATGATTTATTTAAAATGTTCAAAACATATTTGCAATTGTTTTTATTTTCGTTTTAAATTGTACTCACATCTGTCTAATTGTGACATCCTTTTTCTAAACCAATATATTATTAAGTTTCAGATGTATATCTAATAAAAAGTAGTTGTAAAAAATTTGTAAGATATTTTGTCATCAATTCAATAGCCGATTACTGCTCAAAGAAATTTAATAGAATTGTTAGAAAAATACAACAAAATTAAAATAAATGAAGTAAAAGAATGATTGAACAGTTAAAATTAAAATTTTCCAAACTTATAAAAAATAAAAAAGCCTTTTTTTACTAACCATTTATGATTTCTTTTTTTTGACTTATAGTTTTCTTTATTTATCTACAAAATCTAAACAAACAAAGTTTTACAATTTTGTTTAATTATAAGTTATTTTTTGAACCTAAATGTGTGATTTTGGAAAATTTTAAATACTAAAAGTGGTTGAAAGTCCAAAACAAAACTTAGGTTTTTGTTAAACTTCTAATAAAAAAGCCATATACAATTATTTGTCTATAGTTTTTCATTATTATAATAAATTCTAAAGAATTTTAAAAACAAGTGTAATATTTTTAACTATAATATCGTTAGTTAATTCTAAATACATATCAAATAAAGCTTTTATTACAAAAAAAGACGTTATAATCAAAATTCTCTTTTCAACACCTTGAAAACGTTTTGACCAAATCAATTAACAATTTTTTTCAGTGCTTACTATTAACTCGGTACAAATTTTGGACCGATACTAATTCGTAATAGTTTGTCACTTGGTTTTATTTAAAAATTATAACGAATTTATTTTAAAGTTTGTTATAACAAACTTTGATGTTTTAGCAGATTTTAGTGCTAAAATTTAAAAAAATTACGTCAGTTTCCTTAACTTAACTAAATAGCATTATAGTAAAATTAGATATATGTTATGCCTAATTTTTTTTTAATTTAAAACAAACAAAAGAGCTGTGCTGGAAGGTATTTGATTAAAAACTACAGAAATAAATTACTTGAACAAATGAGATAACATAAAGTTGGTTCTGTAAAGTTTTGATTAACTTATTTGAAATAACAATGAAAAAGTTTTTGCTTAAGTAAACAATAATTTTAAGATATTTTGATTTTTAATTCATTAAATCTTGTCATGGAAAATTTACGTGACGTATACCACAAACTTATATAACAAGTAAAAGTAACAAATAAAAACAATGTAATAGGATTTAATGTTACCTTAAAATTACTATTTATAACAATCTACTTAGCTTGTGTTATACACAATGTCATTTATTTAAAGTGAAACTGCGGTAAATATTTACAATTCGTTAGCTAGATCATTAGTTCTAATAAAAATACTAATACATGCGTTTTGTTGTTTATACTAGTTTTAGTAAGTTTTAAAAGTTATCTCTTCTTGTATTAGCTTATTTGCTACAAAACTATATTGTTAGTGTGTAGGTTCGTTTTCTTTCTCACTAAAATTTTTTTATTTGAAAAAAATACTATTAGCGTTTTTTTTTCTTGCTTTAAATTAAAACCGTTGCAGTTTTGTATGTATTTAGACAAAAATATTTTATTATTTTAATCAATTAAACTTTCTACAATTCAAAATATACATTTTTATTCATCAAAATTCAACATGTTTTAACTAATTGTGAGTATAATTAAAACATGCTGAATTGTTTAGTACTTACAAGTGTATGTATTTTTAAAATATTTATTTTTATTTCAACTTTTATTCAAAATCTGTAGTACACAAACAAAAAAACTGTTTTTTATTGAGATTTTATTTGTTTCCTGAAGTAAAACAAACAAAAAATGTTAGCCTTTTACTATTTCGTGTTTTTTATTATTTTTGAGAAAAAAATTGGTATACTTTATCTTTACTTTTAAACTTATAACTTACACAACTATTGAAAAAATTACGAACGTAAGCATTGTTAAATAAAACAGTGCTTAATATTATTTTTTGAGTTTATTTTACTTTTTTTAGTGGCGTAATTATTTAATATCACACAACCAGGCTTCGTTAAAGTTATATAATTCTAATAATCGGTTAAAAGTCAAGCTTTTCATTTATAAAGTGAATTTTTAAGCTGATTAAAAATCAGCTGATAAAGTTATAACTTCCTTACTAAATTTACTTAAAATTTGTGAAAAACATGTAAACTTTCCTGGTACCCAAGTAAAAGGTAACCAAAAAAGTTGCGACTCTTTAACCAAAAGGTTCTTCCAACGCACCAACTTCTAGGACCGAGTATTTTTAGATTTACTTTTATCGCTCAATAAACAATATAACTAATTTTGATACAAAGTTCTATATTTATTAAATTATACTAAGAAGTTGCTCTAAATAAAATCAAAGTAAAGTTGTAGAAGTAAATTAAGAAAATATTTTGTTACTGGAATGGAAGATATCAAAATTAAACACTCTTTTGGCTTGTAAACCATTGTTTAAAATAAAGTAAACGAAAAAAATAATTATCAAATATTTCATTTACCCAAGAATAAAACAACACAACAAGAGCTTATATGTAAAATTAGTTAGAAATGAGTGTTAAGTTGTATCTAACAAAATATCTAACGTACTATTAAATTATTTTCTAGATTTAGAAAAATGTATCCGTGCAGACTATACTGCAAACAAAAGTTTTATATGTGAAAAACTAAACTGAATTTTTTCAAATTAATTTTTTCAGATTCATATTCATTGAAAATATCGTTATAGTACTTTTGCTTAGCTTATTTAAACAGCTGTAATTACTTCAATCATCAATTTTATCCTCATTTAAAGTTTCAAAAAATCAAGAATTTGAAAAATACAGACAGTTTAAGAATTTTTCTGATTCAATTTTAAAACGTACCAGAATAACTAATTCAATTTAAACTGATTAATTAAACACTTTGTCTTCTAAGTATTAAAACTGAACGGTTATATAATTTGTTGAATCAAGGTGCTTGGCTACTTAATTTTTAAAACATTTCAAACAAAACGTTTGTTTTAACTACCAATTAAATAAAGCTCAATAAAAAGCTGTCTAAATTTATAAAATTTTGTGTTTTTTCAACTTTTGTAAATACTGGTTTAGTACAGTACTTGTAACTAAAAAAAATATTTATGCCACAAAACATAAATTATAAAATTATAAACAACTATAATAATAGAGTTCAGAATTAGTAGTTTTAACTATTTATTATTCTATAACCAATATAGTATTAGATTTAAAGTAAAAATGTTGTAATAATTTTGTGAAAAATTCAATTGCATATTTAGCTATTTGTGATGTCTTTTTAAAACCCACAAAACTTCAAACTTTTAGTTTCTACTATAAAAGAAGTAATTGCTGTAAATATCTTCTAAGATTTTCTGTAATTTTCTCAGCAGAAATCTACTCAGCTGATCAATAAATAATTTCAATATGTAGTGTAAGATCATCAATAAAAGATGAGTTTATGACTTTTTGTTGTTTAAACTTTTAAAATTTTGTGAACAAATTTTCAAAGTTTTGATAAATTTGAAAAATCATCAAGAAACTAACTATTGCATATTTACTGTAATTAATAACAAAATTAATAACAAAATAAGATAAATGTATTTTATAAAATAGTTATAAATTTAGATTATACTTCTACAATGTATGTTTAGTTGAGCTACAATGGTCGAAAGGTTCTTTTGTACACTAGGTCCTCAGACCAAACATTTAGAGCGTTTTTCATTTATCGTTCAATAAGCAGTGCTAAAAAAAAAGGTTATTTGTTTTAAGTTTGTCAAAAATATTTGCAATATATACAGATACTATGCAATTGTTTTTATTTCCGTTTTAAATTGTACTCACTTTTGCCTAATTTGCGTTTCTTTTTTAAACCAACACACCAATAAGCTTCATATGTTTATTTGTTAAAAGTTAATTTGCGAATTTAAATGATTTTATTTCATCATTTTCAAAGCTGATTTCAACTCGGCTCATAAAAATTTATGTTGTTGTTTCAAACATATAACAGTATCAAAATAAAATAGTTAAATACCAATTTCACAGTGAATATTTAACTTTTCAAACTTGAAAAAATTTATTAAGCCTTATTTTACTAATTATTTTTGTTATATTTTTGACTTTTAGTTTTCTTTATTTATTCTTAAAACTTTTAGAAATAAAATTTCACAATTTTGTATGAATATAAGTAACAAACATTTAAATTTAGAATTTTTGTTTAATGTAACTTTAATACTCAAACTAATAAGAAAGATATTAAAAAACGAATTCGGTATCACTTTAAAGATTAAAAATTGAAAAGAAAAAAAGTTTTTAAGAAGCTTAAATTACACACCAAGGTTAAAGTTGTTTTAAATTTTATTTATAAATGATCTTCCTAAAATGTAAAACACACTGTTGTTAGTTTAAAACTTCAGTTGTTTCTTTAATAATGGAGTACAATTAAATTTGAATTTTCTTAATAATACAATTTAATGGAAATATCTGTACAGTTAATAACTATTAAATTCAAAGAAAAAGTTATGTTCAGCAAAAGCACGTTTTTAAATGAAAAATATAAGTTCATAAACAGTATAATTTCTTTTAAAAAACCGATTTAAATAATAGTTTATTTTTTTAAGGCATAAAAGACAATTATTTCACATATAAAAATAAATTATTTTAAGCATCTTGTTTTTGAAGTGTTTTTTTAAGAAAATTAAATTTAAAAAAAGTTACAATTTTTCATGTTTACCATTAACCTAAATACTTTTACACTCACATATTTTAAAGAAACTTTAAGTTTATTTGTAACAACACATGCATGTAATTTAAGCAACATAGATTTTTAAAGAAATATCATGTTTTTTCATAAAATTATCAGTCAACAAAGATTAAAAAAGGAATAAGAGTTAAAAAAATCTCTAACATTCTTAAACATTATTAAACTTATTTCAGTACTTTAAACCTTTTTGATAAAATTTTAAATAGCTGAGTTATATTCGGCTTTGAAATTAATACATTACATTTACAAGGTAAAGTTATAATTAAGTAAAAATATATTTTATTCAGTTTAAGCTTATTGTTGCTGTTTTCAAAACTACGTCACAAAACAAGAGTAATTGTTCATAGAATTTGGTGCTTAAGATATTCTCTTATGTTTATATATCACCGATAAGTAATATATAATGAAAACAATTTCATTTTAAATATTCAGAGATAAAAATTTAAATTCAGAGACTATCATTTTTAACTAATCGAGTGCAATCGAGCTATTTTCGTCGTTTACTACTTTTTCTCTTAGTTATAAAATAAATAAGTAAAAATATTTAATTTTTAAATAAAAAGTTGTTAATACAAGTTATTTCTAAAACATATAAGTTCTATTACTTTCTGAATTATGAAACTTAAGATTTATTTAATAACTACAAGCGACTGGTGACTTACAAAAGACTATGGTAAAATAAACCACAACTTAGAACTGCAGTAAGTTTGCATAGGTTTATTTGAATTTTAATTTATTTATGAATTTCGTTTCCTGCTAAATTTTAAGGTGATTCTAACTCAGCTGTATTTATATCGTGTTAGTTGAACCAATAAAAGTTAATATAAGTTATTATAATATTTAAAAGCTTTAAACTAAATATTTATATATCATTTCATTACTTGTCAGTTCATGTTTTATTGGCATTGAAATTCGTTACGTGTTTTAAAAATTTTATTGTCAAACAGAAAGTAATTTTTGTTTCTTCAACTGTTTTTTCCTCCATATAAATTTAAATATAACATAATTGTCAAATTAAATTTAATTAGTCTTTATGTATAAAACATTTTAATCTCAACATTAACCTAAACTCTTTTATTTTTATTTACTTAATATACAGTGTAAAATTGCTAATTCTCAAAAACTGAACAAATTTGAAAACTATTTTCATTGAAATTACTTGTAAGAAATTAAAGTTGATATGTTATACTTGTTTTTAATTATAAGATGAGCAAAATTTCATTCATTAATTTCATTAAAAAAAATTTAAAACTTTTTTGTATTAAAAATATCAAATGCAAATAAAAAGTAACTATACACTTAAAAGAAAAACAACTGAAAAAACTCAATCTAGTAACTTAACTATTTTCTTCTGAAGTATCATTAAACAAACTGAAAAATTATCAGATATCACTAAATTAAATTTGAATTTAATACCCTTTGACTGAGTTTTGTATAAAGAATTTAACAAAGTTTTGATTTTCTTGTGACGTAAATCTTAGAAACCCACAAAACATTAAGTTTTTTATTTCTATTAAATAAAAGCTTCTACTAGCAATTTATATTTTGACAGTTTTCATATTTAAAAGCTGACTTTAGCTCAGCTAAACTAAAACCTTCATTATTATCAGATCTACAACAATGTTAAAAATGATGCAGTAAAAGAATGATTAAATATAGCATTGACGTGTTAAAAAACTTTAAACATTAGTAAAATTTTTGTTACCAACCTTTTTTTTTTTTGATTTTTTAACAAAAAAATAAAACTTTGATAAAAAAAGTTAATGAATTGTTTTAAGTTTAAGTAACCATTACTTAGTTTATTATTTTACTTCTGTAAGAAGAAAATAGTTGAGATCCGAATTTAAGTTTTTGAAATTATGAATTGTATTTATAATAATTTAAAGTTTCTTTTTCCTTCAAAGTAATATGTTTTCAAAATTTCATTAAAGATACTTAGAGTAAGGTCGTTTTAATGGTCAATGGACAACATTTTTTCATAATTAAAATAAAACTTTCAATTAATTCAAACTTCAATTTTGACTTTAATAGCCATTACATCTTAATAAATAATTATAAAAATATTTTGTTGATTTGTTTTTATTAAACAAAAATAATTGTTTAATTTTATGTTTTAGTAAAAGTATATTTATGCTTTGCTACTTTTACTTTTAGAAATATTGTAAATATTCATAAACAAGTATTTTCCTCAACAACTAGTAAGTAAAATTATTTAGATATGAACATATAAACTCAAACAAAAACAATCATTAGAAATTTTCATTTTAGTGACAAAAACATATTTAAAATATCTAAACTATATAAATCATGTTGTTTATATTATTTATTTTTATCCTGTGTTTTGCTTTCAAACATTAGTTTTGATGTTATAGAGTACAAAAATAGTACCAAAAAGTTATACACTAAAAAGATTTTTACAAAAATACTTCTTAAAGTTCAGGTAGCTACTTATGCTCATGTAGGTTTTATAAACCAATAAAAAAACATTTTATAGTAAGTAGAATATTTTTGCTAAACGTCAATTATAGCTCAAAAACTTGCATGTGTACTTTTTTTTGATTTATCAAATTCAGCAAGTACAATATAACTATATCTAGTATTGATTTTTGAATTGACTATTGTTGTAATGCTTCTATGCGAATTTATTGTTAGAAAAACATAATAATTTTTAAAAAACTAAGTATTTTATTGAAAAAAATTGAAAATGCTAACAACAGTCTTAGTGCTATTTACAAAACTGTCAAAATGAAAATAAAAAATTTACTAATATTAAGTTTGCTAAAAAATACTAAAAACTAAAACAACATACGTGTTCGATAAACGATTCATAATCAACTATTTTAAATTTAAAATTTTGTTTGTATAAAACTAGTTAAGTATAAACGTAATGTCTTCGACTTAAGCTTATTGTTCCTGCGTTTAAAAGCATAACGTCACAAAATATTTAATTGTGTTTAAATTTCAAATGTTTTTAATGCTAAACATATTCATTACGCTACTACTTTTATTTAATATTTTTCTAATTTTTTGATTTATGAATTCACCTGTTTCTAATTCAAGTACAAACACATCTTTTAAACTAAAAAAAACTTAAACGCTTAAATTATCTGTTTGACTGAAACACTATCAGTCTAAAAATACCCTAGCCAAATTTTACTAGTTTTTAGTTTATCTAAATAATTTAATAAAAAGTTTAGTGAAGCATTTTATAGTGGGCATTTGTAAACAACGTCAAAACGTGACAAATATTTGCTGAAAATACTTCGTTTAAAAGCTGAAAAGCTTATTTTAAGGACCAATAAAATTATTTTTGTTTGGTTCATCGGAGCCATGGATTTTCATGTGCCGTGAGGCAAGCTCAAGTTAACATATCACTTTAATCACTTTAATTCACAACCTTTTATCATTTGAAAGGTAAATAAATATTTTTTTTTTATGTAAGTTACCAACCATTTGTTTTTTGCAGTTCTGTAATTGTTAAAAAAATGTTTCATTAAAACAGTTTAGCTTACTAGTGCTTCTTTTAAAAACTGTATATATAGAACCTTTAGTGTAATAGATAAAAAGCACTAACTTTGTAAGTTAAAAAGAATTATTCATTTAGCCAACAATAATTCTAATTTACTATTTTTTTATTTTGATTGAACAAAATAGCCGGCTTCTACTTAAAATATTTTGCTAGATACTTGTTGAATCAATTTGTAAATACGTTATGATCAGAAGCTGAGCCTTAAAATTTATTTATTAAGTAATTTGTACAGCATTTCTCAATAAGATGTTGATATAGTTTAATATAAAAACTTTTGTTGTGGTTTTCAACGACTGATGTCATAAGTACACAACTTGTTTCTAAGTTTTAAATCGTTTTTTTTTCTTTAAACTTTTAACATACAGTAAGTTAAAAAAAGTTTTTGAACAACTAATCTAACGGAAATATTCTATAAAATTTTATCTAATGTTAGCGTTATAGTTTACACTTAAGCTATAAATAAAGAGGTAAAATAAATAAAACTAATCTTTTTTTATTTACACCTTTAAAATTTTGACATAAATAGCTAACCTTATAATATTAATAGTAGTTTAGAATTTAGAATCCATCAAGATCTCAACCTAGCAAACTGTATGAAACAGGGAAAAATTTTTAAAACAAGCTATATATTATTTCAAGTACTATCAACATTAAAGCACTAGAATATTACCAGAAAAATGACTAAATAGAAAACTCAAACAACTTAGTATTTGTAAAAAATAGCTATTATAAATTGTTACAAAAGTTTTTTTGAATACATACAAACACATGAGTGCACACAAAAATAGTACTTATAATATTTTCTTATTAAAGGACTTCAAAATATTCTTGAAAAACTTTTAAAAAAAAACTATCCTGAGTCAGCCTAGGTTACAGTACTCAAAAATTATTTTAAAAAACAAATAATTCGTAATATAATAACAATATGATTCGTTTGAAACCATATATTAAACATACTGCAAGGAAATAAAAAATAGAAGAAAACTAAAAAAAAATTAGACTATCCTAAGTTTAAAAAAACAAAGTAAGTTAAAGGGAGCATGTGTTAAAAAAATCTAGAAAAAAAAAACCGAGTTATCCAGAGTCTTTCAGAAATTCTAAATTAGAGTGACAGTTTATAAAACCCTACTACTAAATTAATTAAGGTTATTAAAACATATTTTTTTAGATGTAATTTGAATAAAAATAAATAAACTAAAAATCAAAATACAAATATTTTATTATGTAAACTTTTGACATTTTTATTTACAATAGGCTCAAAAACTATAACTTATTTAACTTAGTTGTGCAACCACTGAACAAAATTTACTCAATTAGTTTTCACTATGAATTTACATTTGAAAAATAAATATTTTTGTTAAAAAAGATGAGTTTTATGTTGAGTTATTAAAACCTCAAAAGACTTACTATTCAACAATTATTTGTTTGTACATGATATATAAAGAAATAAAAACATACTTGATTAATAAAAAGTAGGCTTTATTAAAAAATGCCTGGTTCACATGATAATTCAAAAAGAGTCGCATTTTAATAAAAAAATATTGTATAGTTTATGATAATTATAATAAGACGTTTAGATAACAATCGGTCATTTAGTACTACCGCGGTTTTACAGCAAAATAGCAGATCTTCAGATGCAATAGCAAAACAAAGATCTAAAGCACTATATATATACAGAGTAAAAAGTGATTAGTAATATATAAATGAGTTTTTTGTTGAATAATTTAAGTTAATTTAAAGTTTATTAAATACAACAATTTTTTAAAAGAACTGAACTGTTTGAAATTTAAAAACTAAGCAGCTGATGCTTAATTTTATTTAAAAAAAAAACTAGATTAAACTTTTTTTATCTTAGTTGAAAGATTTTTTTTACTCAGTTGTTTTGACCTGTTAGTAAAATATTAGTAAACTTTATTAATAAATATTGCATAAAAATAAAGTTAGCTAAAACTTGCATTTCTTTTAGAAATATCTAATCAAAGCACCACTATTTTATATATATTACTTATGCAAAACGCATGTTTAATCTAAACCAAGTACAAAAAATAAAATAATAAACTTAGTTTTGCATAAAACTTGTATAATCTTTAATTTATGCCAAAAAAATAAAAAAAACCCTTTCACTAATCACGACTTATGGCCCCTAACTTGCCCAATTTGAAAAACTCTGGTCAAACTTTAAACAAAAATCATAAGTTCTACTTTATAATTAGGAAAAAGTAGTAATTAAAACAACTGAAAAGTGGTTAGATAACCTAATCAAGTGTATAACAAAAGAAATAAAATTTATACCGCTAGTTAATTTATGTCATTAAGTTCAAAGTAGCTTAAAATTATTTGTTAACATGTTACAAACAAAACAATTTATGTCAGTCTTATTGTGAAGAAATTTATTTTTACTTTTATCGAGGTTCGATATATTATTGCAAATCCACCCATATTTTTCAGCACTTCGAAATCGATATTTCAGTGCATAATTTCTATTTTTGATATTACTCATTTTAGTTTTGTTTTTAAGCTGCATAATTAAAATTTTTTATACTTTTCTTAGAGTTATTTTTTTTTTTTACTTTATTAATTATTCTCTATATTTTTTATAAAAACTTTGTTGGTTATGTGTTCTTAAGTCATCATTTTAATTAAAATATCGGATAATTACACTACTAAATAATTATAACTGATAATAAGTAAAGTCAATAAAAGTATGCCCGCTTGTAAAGAAATTTTTTAGCTTACTTTACTTTATTTTACTGAAAAATAATTTTCACAAAAGTTACAAATATATAACTTTTACTTCTAATACCAAAAGTTTTGATTGTTAAAAACGGTACAATATAAAAACTTTTTTTTAATAAAACTGTTCTTCTTTATTAAAATATTGTAAATAACTAGTTTATTAATACTGATCTGTGCGTCAGTTTTATCTTTGAGTTTTACCAAAGATTATAAACAGAAAAGTAACTTGTTTTTTCAATTATTTATACTAAATGTATAAACACCAGTTCAATATTTTACGCTGTTTTATTACAATCTAAACCTAAAAAATATAGGAAAATAAACGTCGCATTTTTTTAACGCATTACTTGCTGTTTACACTAAAGTCAAATATTTTTAATTTTTGTTAATCTCTTCGTGACGTCATTAACAATTTCCAGTGATAAAACGCTTCATATTTTTTGATTTGAACAAAATGCATATTTTCATTACGGTTGTTCAAGGTAAGATTGATTCCGTTTCATTTTTATGCAGCCTGCACCGGCTGTAAAATTAACTGCTTTAATTCCCTTTTAACTAAAACTATAAACTTCTTGAAGCTAACGTATATAAGTTCGGCAAAAGTACTTTATATATGATGGTAACTTTTAAGTTTTAGAAACATTGTTCCATATTTTTTTATTTGAGTAACTCAAATAACTTAATAGTGTACAATTAGTGAATATTGAAAATACTTTTATTTAAATTAACATCAAAAGTAAATTAAGTTGCGTTTACACATTACAACTGTAAATTTATGTCATTTATTAATGTTTAATAAAAATTGAAAATATAAAACACAGTGTAAATCGGCAATTTCATCAATTTAAAATTCAGTAAAATGAGTGTATGTTAACTAATATTACATGTAAACAGTTTTTATGTTAAGTTTTAATGAAAAAGGTTTCAGTTTTAATTTTATCAATCATAGTTTTCTAAGTGTTTAAAATGATAAGTATCTTTTAAAATCAATTTTGTACTTGTGTTAATAAATGTCCCTTTATTTTACAGGAACTTTATTAGTTCTTACTTAACAATCTTGCGTAATTCATTTTATTTTTGAGTTATCAGTAAACGATGCTCTTAAAATAATAAAAGTTTAAAAAGTTATTAATTTATAAATGTTTTACTTTAGTTATTATTATAAAGACTTAAGACCTTAAGTTAAACTTTCTAAATTAAAATTACAATAATAAAATTTTGTTTAAGTTTTTTACATATTTGATTTAGTGTTTTATATATAAATCTAAAAAAATAATTTTTTTGCTTATAGTAAAGCTTTTTAAATCAATTCCTCTAGTGGCGTAATATTCATTTTGCAGCAAAAATCCTTTGTAGCATTTTGTATAAATAAAAACTACTTAACAGAAATTAATTTAAAGTAATGCTGGTATCCCTTAGGCTTGGGAAATTTTTACACAGTCTGAGATGCTGTTAAAAAATAAACATGAAAATTTTTTTTTAAAGGTTTGCTATTAGTAAGTAGGTGTTTTTTTAATAATTTATTAAGAAAAATAAATATGTAAGTTTATGATACAAATTTAATATCAAGAAACTTTTTTTTTATTACAAATAAAATGAGTAAAATTGTTAATATAAGCTTAAACATATGTAGGGAATTTGTTGTTTTTGCTAAAAATGTTTCTATATAATACAATTTTTTTTACTTATTACAACTTATTACAAATTTTTCAGTTATAACGTTTTTTAGTTTACAATATTTTTTAAATTTATTCTTCCTAATGTGCAAGCCAAAAAACAATAATAGAAATAAGTTTTTAAATGTATCTATAGGTCAATTAACTAAGCAAAAATAAAATATTCTAATAAAGAAATCAAAAATATAGTTTAAAATAAATAAAAAGATATCAGCTGCTTAGTTTTTAAATTTATTTTCAATTAAAGCTAAAACTATTAGTTTGTATTGGTTTAGTATAAGTAAGTAAAAGTGGTACTTAAATCTTTGCATTAGACTATGACTATTTTAATACTGTACTAGAGAGTAAAATCTAAGTGTTCAAATTTTAGTAAATTTTTGATTTTTGTTAATAAAGTATAATTAGAATTAAGTTAAAGCAAGTTTTAGCTTTAAATATTTTTACAAAAAAGTCATTTAAATTTGATAAAGTAAGAATTAAAATTACTTTGTTAATAGATACTTTTCTAAGAAAAAATATTATGACACTCTTTGAAAATTTAATAAAAGTAAGCTGACAAAAAACAAATCAAACTCCATTTTAGTTGTTTTCTTTAAGTTTTTTTTTTCTAAGTTTCAACTGCTACATATTTATTTAAATTAATTTTATACTGCATTTGTTTGTTTTTAATCACTGTTAAAATAGTTTTAGCTTAAAACTATAAAATATATTGAGCTAAATCAAGAACAAAATTAGTTAATCATATAAGTCATACACAAGTATACAAGTAATTATCATAAAAGTTTATCTATTTTATTTGTATAATTATGAAAGTTGAATTTTAACTAACTTATACTTTAAAACCTTTAATTAAAAAGCTAAAGCTGTAATGTTCAAATTTTATTATGTCGCAATGTAAAGAACAGAAAATTTATTGTAGTAGTTGATGTAAGCCTAACCTACTTTCTTCTATTTAATTATTTGTACTAGATTAAATAAATATAAGTAACACTTTTTTTTTTAAATCTTGTTAATAAAAAATTGCAACTACTTAGTCAATCCATAAAAATATAATAATTTGTAACCGTTTTATTTTGTTTATTACTATCAAAACTTAAGACCTTTAGGTTTACCTTCCAAATTAAAATATTAATAATAAAGCTATTTTGTTTTATTATATGTCTTTTTAGCTTTATAATTTTAAAACTTAAAATAATTCAACTTTTTGTCTGAGCGTAAAGTTTTGAATTTAAATCCTTTAGTGACGTAATATTTGTTTTACAGCAAAAAATCTTTATAGCTTTTTATAAAAAAAATACCACTAAAAAATAATTAAAAGTGAAGCTGGTCCCCCCTTGGTTTGGGGAATCTTAAAAGAGTCCAGGTGGCTGTTAAAAAATAAGTATGTAACAATTGTTTTAAAAAATTTTGCTATTAATAAGTATTTTTTTTAAATAAATTATAAAACTTTATTAGTTTCTAAGTTTATGATACATTTTACAAATAAATAAACGTTTTATTACAACCAAAATTGTGGAAAATTATTTATATAAGTTTGAACATATGTGGGGTATAATGTTGTTGTTTTTTTTTTGGATATGTTTCTAATATCACAATTTGCACTTTTTATTAAATTTCTGAGTTACACAAACAATTTTAATTTAGAACATCTTCAAAACTTTCTTTTTTTTATAATGCACAGGTCAAAAAACAGTGGTGGAACAACATTCTTAGATGTTTTTATAGTAATAATTTTAGTTGCTTATTCAGCACTAATGCAAACCAATATTTTGAGTTTTAATCAAAAATACCAGCTTTGTTTTAGTTTTTGTTGTTGTTGTTGTATTAAACGTCTAGCCGTTTTAAAAACCTTTTACAAAATTATTTCAAAAAAACTTTTCTAGCGGATAACTGTAAAAATGAAATTTTATAAAAGAGATATTACTTATTTTAAAGGTTATATCGAGTTTCCGTAGCTAAACAGCAGAAGCTAAAAAAATTAAAATGTGTTTTTTGTTAGTAACAGAATACAGTTTGGTTGAGCTGTGTAAGTTTAACTATTAACTTGTATCAAAATATTTTTTTTTGCTAAAACGGTTTTACTTTACAAGGAATAAATTATAGAAAGTTCCTAATTATGTGATAAAATTCTAATAGCTTCGTAAATTAGTTTTTATAATATTTATAAGTTTTTTAAATTAACGTGTGTACTTAAGCTACAAAACCTATTATTGTTTTCAGTAAACTTTAATAGGTTTAATAAATAAAAAAATGTTTAATAAATATTGAAAATAGTTAAATAAATTTTATATAAGATTAGAGGTAGTATAAACAATTAGTTAAACGTGATGCGTTTTAATGTTATACAATAAAAACATTTTAGGACTAAGTTCATATTGTACCAACGAAAATAATAAAAATATTTCACTTGTTTAAATATTAATAAAATAAATCAAAGGAAACATACCTTTTTTGATATTAGTTTTATTTTATCTTTTACAAAGTCAAAATGCTTTCTTGGTTAAAATTTTACTTTTTAGACTACTTACTTTGTAATAAAGATTTTTGTTTTCTCATTTACGGTAGAAGTATAAAAAATTACACACTTTGTTTATAAACACAAAGTGTAAAAATATTTTGAATTTTAACCAATTAGTTGGTTTTAAATAACTATTTATAGTTTTTTTTAGTTGTGATACTTATTATGATATCGGTTTCAGTTAAAAATTTAAATTGTAATACTTTGACTTGTAACTAACTATTTTACTTTTTATATAATAATGTGAATTATTAATATATAATATGGTATATAATTTTAGAGATATTTCTTATTTTCTTGACTTTATATAGTATAAGTATGAAATATATTATAAATTAAATAGCTATTTTTTATAACTAAAATAAACTATATTTTGTCATATTTTATTGTTTTAAAGTTATTTTAATAAAAATATTGTTTCCTTTTTTTTTTCTTTTAACCACATACGCTAACAAGTTTATAGGTTTTTTGTTAAATATCTTAAACTTTTACATATCAAATTTTTTTGATCATTTCGTTATTTAAATTCATTCATTCTCATCCCAACAAACAAGTTAAACTTAAATCAAATCCCAAACCAGCTACTTATCAGATAACACATTCCTATTCAGTTTCAATCGAATAAAAATTACTTTAAGAGTAATAATTTCATTATTTCAATAGAATTTCTATGAATTTAATTTTATCACTGTATTTTTAAAGTATATGAACTTTTTTTGTTCTTTAAAGTTTAAAATTATTGTTATTTATTTTATCTCTAAAACAATTTAAACCAATGGTATAGTTAGAACTGTAGATATATAACTTTATTCATACCAAAAATGCACTAAAATAAATTTATAAATTATAAAGGCTCTAGCAGTCATTATGATAAACTTAATGTTTTAAACTCGTAAATGCTAGTAATACATATTTTAAATTTTATAACCCTAAGAAAATTTCTGCTGGAACGAAGATAATTCCTGTTTTTATAGGACCGAAAAGATCCTGTTTTAGATTAAGTTGTTGTTACTGTAATGCTACACTATTAATTTAATTTCAGTTTCGTTATAATTTATGAGTTGTAGTATTGATGTACCGTTTTTTAATAACGGATCATTTACAATTTCGGTTTAAACAAGTTTTAGTATTTTAATGATGAACTTTTTATATATTCTTACAAAAAAGTCTATCTCTATTTTTTTACAAATTAAGGTATTTATTTTATAACTAATGAAACGGATTCTAATACAAATGTTGTAATGTAGAAGTAATTATCTGTAAGTTAAATTATTATAGTTTGTTTAAATAAAATTTGACAAATATGTGTTTTTAAGTTATTAAATATGATCACTTAGTATAATCTGTTAACAAAACAAATATGTTTAAATAATAAGTTTAACCATAGTGTAAAAAAGTACTTTATAGATAACAGATAAAAATTAGTGCTTTAATATCAAAAAAAAAGTCTAATTTAGTCTTTATAGTAAACATATATCAAATTTTGTTATATTTTACAAGTTACTAATGCCTCTAATAGTAACAGTTCCATTTTAAGAACAGTCTACCGAGAAATAAATCTACAAATTATTTTATATACAGCTATTTAATGGCTTTTAATACAACTCCAAAGGATCCCTGTTATTTTTTTATAGGCAATTTATGCCTAAACAATGTTTTAGAATATTTTTTTAATACATAAAAATTTGCTTTTTAGTTTGTAATTTATTATTTCTATTTTTAAATTAATATATGTATTATTAATTATATTTCGTTTATTTAAAAATATTTTTGAAAAATATTTGTAAAACATTTTGATTATTTTGTTTCTACATTATATTTATCAAGTACTATTACTTTAAAGTTTACACAAAAAAACTGTTATTTGTTTTTTAGTTATATTTCATAAATTGTATACAATTAAAAACTAAAAAAATCAAACAATTTATGTAACCATGAAATCTGTAAAAGTGTTTTATCTTATTTATGGGAGGTAAACTAAACGCTTATCATAAGAAAGTTGATAAACTGTTTTGTTATTCTTGATAACTTAGTTGATTACCAAAATTATGCACAATTTTTTTTGTATATTTTTGATTATAATTTGGATGACTTGAATAACACACAAAACGAGTATGAATCTAAATACTAGCATATTCTATTTTTTATTTGTTTCAATTAATTATTTTTTTAAATAATGTTAAATGTTTAAATGTTAAAGTAGTTAGCTGTTTAAAGCTTTTTTTTTGTATTCTTTAGTCGTCAGAAGTAGATGAACAAAATAACATTAACATTTTTATTTAGATTTAAGATTGTTACAAAGGATTTAGGTTTTAAAAGTAGTTTCTTTATAAAGTACAAAGAATATATACACTTTTTTATTTCAGTTTATCCGTTTATAATCTAATATTATTAAAAAAGTATTTAAGTTTAAAGTTAATTATATTAAAACCTTTAAAAATGCTTTTATACTTTTCTGAAATGTTCTTTCTTAAAATCTACAATCTTATTTTTGTAAGTTAATTTGAAAAAATACTTATTAAACACAAATCTTATAGTGTAAAACTAAAAAAGTTCAAAACTTAAAAACTGAATGTTAAAACATTAATCATTGTGAAGGGTCAAAGTTATAATACATATCTTTGTTGTGTTAAAAATAGGAGATTATTAAAATTCAGCATTTATAGAATTTTATTTTGATAATTGTTAGTGTTATTTTTTTCTTTTTAGCTTTTGCTATAAAAAACTTACATTTATCGTTAGAATGATAATTAGACTTCATTAAAGTTGTATAATCATTTTAGACATTCGGAAGTTTAACCATAAAATTAAAAAATAAGTTTCAAAATGGATTCAAAATCAGCTAACAAAGATATAGTTTCCTTACACAGTGTAATTAAAATATCTTTATTTTGAAAATATTTAAAATCCAAAAATATATTTTTCTAATTTATTGAAATTATAAGTCTGTCCGAAGAAAAATGAGCAAACTAATAAAAGAAGTAAATGGTTATTGAAAAGATAACATTTACATTAAACACCCTTTAAAATTTAAAATATTATTTTTACGTAAATTAACAATAAATTTTATTCAATTTTTCGTTTTAAAAAACTAAAATAAAACAGAAAGAGTTTTAGATAAATAAAACAGAAAGAAAAACAAAACAGAAAGAGAAAATAAACAACTATTTATTTATTATATTGTTTCTAAAATGTTCTTTGTTAAAGTCTACAAGTATATTTTTGTAAGTTAAATTAAAAATTAGCTTTTTAAAACAAATCGTATGGTTTAAAACGAAAAAAATATTAAACTTAAAATTAAATTTTGAATTATAAGAGTCAAAATTTCAACACATGGCTTTGTTGTATTATAAGTTAAAGTTTATCAAAGACTTAGCATCTTTTGTTTAATTTTTTTGTGATGATTGTCAGTTGTATTTTTTTTATGTTTCACTATAAAAAATTTACATTACCGCTAGAAAAATGAAAAACGCTTTTACAAATTGATTACCGCTTGTAAAGAAATATTTTAGCTTACTTTATTTTTTTTTACTGAAAAATAATTTTCACAAAGGTTACAAATATATAACTTTTACTTTTAATACCAAAAGTTTTGATTGCTAAAAAGGGTACAATATAATAAATGTTTTTTTATAAAACTGTTCTTCTATATTAAAATATTGTTATTAACTAGTTTATTAATACTGATTTGTGCGTCATATTTATCTTTGTAAGTTTTACCAAAGATTATGAACAGAAAAGTAACTTGTTTTTTTAATTATTTATACTAAATGTGTAAACACCAGTTCAATATTTTACGATGTTTTATTACTATCCAAACCTAAAAAATATAGGAAAATAAACGTCGCATTTTTTTAACGCATTACTTGCTATTTACACTAAAGTCAAATATTTATAATTTTTGTTAATCTCTTCGTGACGTCATTAACAATTTCCAGTGATAAAATTCTTCATCTTTTTGTATTTGAACAAAATGCATGTTTTTATTACGGTTATTGAATGTAAGGTTGATTCCGTTTCATTTTTATACAGCCTGCACCGGCTGTAAAATTAACTGCTTTTATTTTCCTTTTTAGAAAATAGAACTATGAATTCCAGAAAGCTAACGTATATAAGTACGGAAAGAACTAAACATGTTAAAAAAGTACAAGGTTTAAAAGTTTAGGAGAAGGTTTTAGAAGAAATTTGAATTGTTATAAGTACAAAAAAAACAAAAGTAAGCCTATGTGTCGATGTGTTTAAAAAAAATGGTTCAAACTAACCAAAAAATATCCGAGTTAGCCAGGGTACACAGAAATTCTAAATTAGAGTGATATTTTATAACCCCTACATCTAAATTAAATGAGATAACCAAAAATGACTTAAATAAATACGATTTAAACAAAACTGAAAAATAAACTAACTTAAGCTCAAAGCATAAATTAATGTTTTAAGTATGTATTAAAGTTAGACGATTTTATTTACAACTGGCTCCAAAGTTATAATTTTTATACTTTAGTGGTGCTACCATAGTAACAAAACTCACTTTGTTAGTTTCAAATATAAATTTATATTTGAAATGTTACTATTGCTGTTAACAAAACTTTTTGTTCAAAAAAATAATTTTTATGTTGGGTTAGTAAAAATTCAAAAACTTACTAAACAACAATTATTTTGTAAAGCATGATCTATAAAATTGTGATAACGTACTTGATCAATGAGAAGTACAATTTATTACAAGTTGCCTGGTTGGCATATAAAGAGTTGCAGTTTGATTAAAAAAAATTGTATTTATAATATTTCTAATACTTAATAAAATTAAACTGTTTCAAAGTTTAAAACTAAGCACCTGATGCTTAATCTTTTTATTTTAACTAAGTGTTTCTTTTCTTAATTGAAAGATTTTATTTTCGCTCAGTTAATTTGACCTATAGAAACATTGCATACAATATAGATAGCTGAAATTTTAATTCAAAATTCAAAAAAGCTGAACTAAGCATTAAAAATTTTCTATAACTTTCTTATGCAAATAATATTTTTTTAACATGTTATAAAGAAAAAAATTTAATGTCAGTCTTACTGTGAGGAATTTTACTTTTTTTATCGAGATTGGATATATTGTCCATATTTTTCAGCATCTTAAGAATGGTATTATAAAGCATAGTTTCTATTTTTAATCTTATTTATTTTCATTTTGCTTTTAAGGTGCAAACTGAACTTTTACATATTTTTTTAGAATTATTTTTATAACTTTTACTTTATTAATTATTTTCGATATTTTAAATAAATTTTTTGTAGTTTATATTGTTTTTTTTTTTCACCATTTTAATTAAAATATCGGAAAGTTACACTACTTAAAAGTTAATAATTTTAATTGACTCTTAGCAAAGTTAACAAAAGTATGTCAGCTAGGAAATTAACTTTATTAGAAACTTGTTTTTGCTTACTTTGTTTCTTTTTTTATTGAATAATAATTTTTACAAAGAATATTAATAATATAACTTTTACTTTAACCACCAGAAGTTTAGATAAAAAAAAAGTGTACAAAATAATAAATTTTCTTTTGATAAAACTGTTCTTCTATATTAAAAATGTTTATATAAATAGTTTGATAATACTGATTTGTGCGTCAGTTTTATCTTTGTAAGTTTAACACAAAGATTATAAACAGAAAAGTAACTTGTTTTTTCAATTGATTTTATTAAACGTATAAACATTGGTTCAATATTTTACGCTTTTTTATTACAATCTAAACCTAAAACATTTTGAAACATTAATGTCGCATTTTTTTAAACGCATTTACACTACAGTCAAATATTTATAATTTTTGTTAATCTCTTCGTGACGTCATTAACAATTTCCAGTGATAAAACGCTTCATATTTTTTTATTTGAACAAAATGCATGTTATCTTTACGGTTGTTGAATGTAAAGTTAATTTCGTTTCTTTTTTATACAGCCTACACCGGCTGTAAAATTAATTGCTATTATTTTCCTTTTAAACAAAACTATAAATTTCTTGAAGCTAACGTGTATAAGTTCGGCAAAAGTACTTAAAGTATGATGGTAACTTTAAAGTTTTAGAAAAATATTTATTTTTTGAGTAACTCAAATAATTTATAAAAAACAATTAGTGAATATTGAGAATACTTTTATTTAAATTGACATAAAAAGTAAATTAAGTTGCGTTTACACATTACAACTGTAAATTTATGTCATTATATAATGTTTAATAAAAATTGAAAATTTAAAACACAGTGTAAATCGGCAATTTTATCAATTTAAAATTCAGTAAAATGAGTGTATGTCAACTAGTATTAAATGTAGACAGTTTTTATGTTAAGTTTTAATGAAAAAGGTTTTAGTTTTAATTTTATCAATCATAGTTTTCTAAGTGTTTAAAATGATAAATATCGTTTGAAATCAGTTTTATACTTATGTTAATAAATGTCCCTTTATTTTAAATAAACTTTTTTTAGTTCTTACTTAACAATCTTGCGTATTACATTTTATTTTTGAGTATTCAATAAACGATGCTCTTAAAATAATAAAAGTTTATAAGTTATTAGTTTATAGCTGTTTTACTTTAATTGTTGTTATAAAAACTTAAGACAATAAGTTAAACTTTCTAAATAAAAATTACGATGATAAACCTTTGTTTAAGTTGTTTACATATTTATTTTAATTTTTTATTTATAAACATAAAAAAAAACTTTTTTTCTTATAGTAAAGCTTTTTATTCAATTCCTCTAGTGGCGTAATATTCATTTTGCAGCAAAAATCCTTTGTAGCATTTTGTATAAATAAAAACTACTTAACAGAAATTTATTTAAAGTAAGCTGGAAATTTTTACACAGCCTGAGTGGCTGTTAAAAGGTTTGCTATTAATAAGTTTGCTATTAATAAGTAGGTGTTTTTTTAATAAGACATTATGAAAATTAATATGTAAGTTTATGATACAAATTTAATATTAATAAACTTATTTTTTCTTACAAAAAATTTGTAAAATTATAAGTTTAAACATATGTAGGGAATTCGTTGTTTTTGCTAAAAATGTTTCTAAATAAAACAATTTTACACTTACTTATTACAACTTATTACAAATATTTGAGTTATAACGTTTTTTAGTTTACAATTTTTCAAAATTTTTTCTTTCTAATGTACAGGCTCAAAAACAATAATGGAACAAAAATTTTAAATGTGTTTTAAGTACTAATTATACTTACTTATTCAGAACTAATACAAACTAATAGTTTTAGTTTTAATTGAAAATACCAACCTAGTTTTAGTTTCAGTTTTTATTGTTGTTGCAAAAGTATTTTTAAAATAAAACGTGTATAAAGTGTTAACATATGAAAAAAAAAGTAACCTTTATACATAAAACTTGACGTGATGATTCCACAGTTTAAAAACTAAGATGAGTTTTATTATTCTGTTCAGTGTTAACATATCAAGCTAAAAATACTTTTGAATTTTTCAGTATTTTGCTAAAAGCAGTATGTAAATCACGCACTTTTTAGGTATGAACTTTTTAGGTGTCTGTATAATTTTTAAAGTGCGTATTGAAGTATTAGTTTACTACCTGATCATTTTATTAAATTATATATTTTGTTCTATAGATTATACTTTAATTATTCTAACTATTATTAATTTTGTTTAGTCAGTTTTATAAAAAGTTAAGATTAATTTCTTTTAACCTACTTCTATCGAAACAATTAATTTAAACTTAAACAATTTATAGTTTTGTAGACACATTTTAGTTTTATAAGTTATTTAGTATAATAATAAAAAAATTACCAAATAAATAGTTTTAAATATCATTAAATAAACAAAGATTACTAGGTATTTAGCTATATTTATAAATATATGTATAAATACCTAAAAATTCAGGTATAATTAAATATAACATTTTTAACACACACGAAATAACAACACGCAAACAGTTCATAACATTAATTAATTTATTAAAATAAAGTAGATAAAAAAAAAACTTTCAGATGGAATCAGTTTTATATTTTGTTGTAATTTTAGTTTATGATTTAATCGAACAACTATTTTTTAGTTATACTTGACGTTCACCATACAAATATCAAGAACCATTATTTTTTTCAAATAGATGTTTGTAATAGAATTTATAAAGCATAACAAACTAAAACTATTTACATTTTTGACTTTGTAACACAGTTCTTTATTTTATTTTATTTTTTGACTTATGAAATATGGGTCCAATTCAATTTCTGAAAGGCTTAAAAGTTGAAAATTTTTTTACAAGAAATTTATTCATTGAATTTTTTCGTTATAATGAACTTTTTAATTTGTTTTAAGCACGAAAATTTATAAAAAGCATAGAAAGCTACATGTTACGTCCTTTTATTTTTTAAGTCATTGTAAATGTAATAAATAAGGGTAATAATGAATTAAGTAATAAAGAAATTTTTTGAAGAAAACATAAAATTTTTGACTTCAACTTTGATCGTTGTAATTAACATTACAAAAAAAAATGAAACGTTTTACAAAATAAACTATTTTTTGTAAAGTTTTTAGTTTTAATGAAAATTTCATAAGTCAGTAAAGTTATTTATAATTTTAGGTTTTAATTTCAATCATGAAAGTAGTATTAATTCAAACTTAATTACTCTAAAATTTTAAATATAACGTTTTCTTGTACTGTTTAAGTTAAAAAACATAAAGAAAGGTTTATTTCTCAATAGAAGAAAATTTAAGTTAAGTAAGAAACTTAAAATGTCAAATGAAAATGGAATCAAATTGCTGATTGAAATTATCAAGATTGGAAAGCAACTGAAAGAGAAACTTATAGCATTTGAAGCTCAAAAGGATATGGAGTTTAATTCACTCCAAAATGATATTTGCAAGTTAACAAATGAATACGCTGAGAAAAGCTTGAGTCTTGAACAAAGGTTGGTTGAATTGAGAAATGATGATTGTACATGTGAAAAAGTCTTGACCTTGAAAAAAGATATACTGCAATAGAACAAAAAATTAGTGATCTACAGACATCACTCCTTCAGTTTAAACAAAAAATTTTTACAAAATTTGAAAAGATCCAAACAAAGTTTGTCACCTACGCTGATGCAGTTCGATTGAACAAACCAGCTGAGTTTTTCACAGATATTAGTACAAAAATGAATTTGGTTACCAAAAAAACTGAAGCTCAAAGTGATGAAAAATTAAAATAAAAAAAGGCACTCAATGTGATTGTATTTAGTATTCCAGAATCAGAAAATCCTAAAAGCTCACTTGAAAATTCAAAAAGAGATTTGAATACTATTCAAGAAATTTTGGGAGTGCACAAAATTATTAAATCTGAGTTCAACTCATTGTACAGAATTGGAAAAATTATCAAGAATAGATGCAGACCAATTATAATTTAGCTCAACAATTTGGAAGCTAAGCAGAGACTTTTAAAATTGAGAAGTTTAAAAGTTATTAGCAAAGGAAAAGAAAACGCAGTATATATTAATCCCGATAGAACGGATTCAGAGCTATTGGCTTTTAAAAAACTGCGAGAAGAGTTAAAAATAATACAACAACTAGCTGATGATAAAAATTTGAGAGTACAATACGTAATAACAAACAACAAAATAGTTAAAAAAATACAGCAGCCCTTTCGTTACACCACCCTGGAACTCTGGGGTTAGTGTTAGTTGTAACAACTTTGTTAAAAACTTTAGTACATTTAATATATTTAGTCAATCTGTTAATTCTGATGGTAATAGTAGTGATTTTTTCTTAATAATAGTATTGTTACTTTTTTAAAAGTTAAGTGTACTGAAGTCTTAAGCACAAGTTTTCTTAATAGGTCAAAGTCTAGTAAAAATTTTCTAATAAAAGTTTCCTATACAAATATTAGATCTTTCTTAAACAAAATAAGTTTTGTTGAGTTTGATATGTACACATACGTCATAGACTTATTTTTCTTTACTGAAACTTGGTTAAATCCTAACATTATCAATTCTATTTTTTGTCCATCTGGGTATAACGTTATTCGCAATGATAGATTGAGCAGGGGGGAGGCGTTGCTGTTTTTGTTAAAAACTGTTTAACAATTATTGAAGCTAAAAGTCAATTTATTGCTTTTGACAGTTTTGAGTTTATATGCTTTGATTTAATTCTCAACGGATTAAAGTTAAGATTTCTATGTATTTATATCCCTCCAAATCTTTCTAAATCTAAAAAAAATGTATTTTAACCACATACGCTAACAAGTTTATAGGTTTTTTACTTAAATATCTTAAACTTTTACATACTAAATTTTTTTTGATCATTTCGATGTTTAAATCCATTCATTCCAAAAAAAAAATTAAACTTCAATTAAATCCCAAACCAGCTACTTATCAGATAAGAATTCAGTTTCAATCGAGTAAAAATTATATAAGAAAAATATTTTAATACTTCAATATAACTTATAAGAATTTAAGTATAATCACTGTATTTTTAAATTATAAAAACTTATATTTGTTGTTTAAAACCTAAAATTTTTATAACGTATTTTATCTCTAAAACAATTCAAACCAATGGTATAGTTAGAACTGTAGATATATCACTTTACTCATACCAAAATGCATTGAAATAAAACTGATAAAATATTAAGCCTCTAGCAGTCATTCTGAAAAACTTAATGTTATAAACTCGTGAACGCAGAATATAATTTTTAAATATTTCAACACCAATTAAATTTCTTGTGGAACGAAGATAATTCCTGTTTTAGATTAATTTGTTGTTATTGTAATACAACATTATTGATTTAATTTTAATTTAGTTACAATATATGAGTTGTAGTATTAACGTAGCGTTTTTTTCTATAACGGATCACATTAAAAATTTTGGTTTAAACAAGTTTTATTATGTTTTAGTAATGAACTTTTTATATATTCTAACGAAAAAGTCTTTTTTTTTTGCAAATTAAAGTATTTATTTCTTAACTAATGAAACGTACTCTAAAACAAATTTTGTGATGTATAAGTAAATATGTGTAAGTAAAATTATTCTAGTTTGTTTGAATAAAACAAAATTATGATATGCTCCATAATCGAGTACACAAAATATACCTGAAATTTAAATTAAATTACAAACGAGATTCATTAAAATTGGATTAACCGCATTTTGTTGATAAAATTATACTAATCATAATTAACATAAACTTAATTTAGACCTCAAGTTTAACGAATTATGATATGCTCCATAATCGAGTATACAAAATATACCTGAAATTTAAATTAAATTACAAACGAGATTCATTAAAATTGGATTAACCGCATTTTGTTGATAAAAGTATACTAATCATAATAAACATAAAGTTTAATTTAGACCTCAAGTTTAACGAATTATGATATGCTCCATAATCGAGTACACAAAATATACTTGAAATTTTAATTAAATTACAAACGAGATTCATTAAAATTGGATTAACCGCCACTTAGACAGTTTATGCCACTTAGACAGAAACTAAGCTAAAATTCTCCATTTACATAAGAGAGTATTTATGTCTCAAATTGTATAAATAAAGTTTGGACATCTTTTAAATTAGACACTTTAAAAATACCGTTTTTGTCCACAAATTTTCAGGTAATTTTTGTTTTCACCTACTTACAATTATTACGTCATGACCCTGCAGTCGCATACAGTAAAAACTTTGTAATTTTTACATTTACTTTAGTTGTATATGGATATATTTTTTGGATTATAAATTATTAAATTTGTTTCAAATAAGACTAATATAATTGTATGTACATAACAAGTGTTGGATAAGGTGTATCTTAGTTAAACTAACAGACACAAACATATATGGAAATAATCATTTAAAAATGTCTATCATAAAAAACTATGATAATAAAAAACTTTTTCTTAAAAAAAAAATTATTTTTATTTTATTAAATCTTGTACATGGAAAATCAGCAACACGTAAACTACAAACTTGTATATCAAATAAAAGTATATATAAAACACCGTAACTAAATTTAAACTTCAGATTATATCCATACTATTTGTAACAAGCTACTTAGCTTGTATTATTCATAATATTTTATACTAAAATGCAGTAGACGTTTGCTAGATAATTATTTGTGTGCTTTTTATGTTGTAGATAACAATAAAATTCTCAACTAAATGATATGGAGAATTATCAACTAAAAATGTTCAATTTGATTAAGAAAGCAATGTTTCACTCACGATCGAAATATTGTTTTGTTAATAAGTCTTAAATTTTGTCAAGATAATCATTAAAAAAAAACTTGTATTTGTGTTTTGTTGTTTACACTAGGTTTTGTAATTAAAAAAAAATTAAAATTCCTTCATAAGCAACATCTGCTACATAGCTACATTGTTATTGTGATGTATGACTAGTACGACTTGTATTCTGAACATGACATTAAACTGTATCCTGGTGTATGGCTCAAAAAACGGAAAGTTTTTTTTCGTACAACAGGTCTAAAATATTTGAGCGATTTTTTTCTTTCAATAGACAATGTTAGTTAAATCTGTTTATTTTGTCACTACGAATTTTGAATTTTTACAAAAATGTGACTTTAACCGTTTTTTCTGACTTTAAAACTAAACCGTTGTGTGTCAACATATAGTTAGATTTATTTAGTACCTTACCTAAATGATTAAAAATTCTTGTTATTTCTTTTTATAAAAATGCTGGTACTAGTTGTAACAATTTAAACTAATTTCAACTAAACTTTTTTATTAATACAAATATATGCTTTCATTATATTTTCTTTTTATTACTTCTTTTATGAAAGACATTAAATTCAGAAACAGTAAGCTTGTTTTTATTTTAATTAAAAAAAAGCAATGCTAGTATTTTACCATTTCGTGTTTGTAATTGTTCTTAGTTTTTGTAAAAGGTAAAAAAGAAAGAGTTTTACAATATATTTAGCTTTATACTCAAAACTTGAATAATTATTCAATAATTTTACAAAAGGAAGCAATGTTAAATAAAACAGTAATTAAAATAGTTTTAATGTTGATTTTGATGTATTAGTGACGTGGCTATCTAATGTCACTAAATCAGACTTCATTAAAATTATAAATGTAAGATTTTAGTATGATAGATAGTAGTGAGAATTTTAGATCAATAATTTTTTTAATCATTTTTGGGTTTTTCAATGACTATATTACAGTTTTTTAAGCTACGTTATTTTAAACACTTAAAGACGGCATTAAATAATTAGTTATTAAATTATTGTCAACAATTAAAATTTTTTTTTTCCTTGTTCGAGTTTAACTTTAAAATATTTATTTCTACAGTTAAACAATAAATGTTTATTAAATTAAGTAGAAGGTTACTGTTTACAAACAAAATAGAATGAAGTTTATTTAAACATCATTTGTATCTAACAGTGATCAATGATGTTTATTTTCTCAACATTTTACTTCACTAAATTAATATATTAACAGTCTAGTTAGTAATTACTTAGTGTGATATTGGTATATAAGTTTCTAAGCTGAATTGATATCAGCTATACAACATATTTATCACTTAAACCTTTTTTTTTTAATTTTATATATATCATAACTAAAACTATTTAACTTGGTTTCTCAATTTTTCTCTAATTTAACTAATTTTAAAAGCAGTTATTTTAAGAAGTGAGACTAGTAAACTAAGTTAAAATAACTAAACACTTCAGTTGCAGGTAATCTAAAGTAAGTAAGAAACAAATATAACAATTTAAAGTAATTTTGCTGTTATTTGCAATGTGAAGCTAACTTTCTTTATATTATTTCGTAGCATTAGGGCTAATTTTAATATTAAATTATAAAATGCAAACAAAAGTAAATGTTTCATTAATTCAGATTTTTTCTGATTGATGAACTTGATCTTGTTATTTCTTACCTCTTTATATACCAACAAAAAATCAAGTTTTTAACTAGTTTATCTGATCTCAGAGGAAAAGTTTTTATTCTAAATTAAACTCAAATATATATATATATATATATATATAAAATAAGGTTAATGTTTAAACATAAACACTTTCAACTGGCTTTGTATTTTGAATTTAACTGGCTGATGATCAGAGCTTTATGAAAAATTAAAGCTTTGTGAAACATATGTTCCAGAATTTTTAAAATCGCCATTTGAATAAATTATATATATATATATATATATATACTTTTAAGTAAATTATCATTTCGCTAAAATACTTCCCCGTTTTGTTACTTGTAGTATGAAGCTAAATTAATTTTTATTTTGTCGTATTATATAGCAAATTATATTAATTAAATTGTAAACATCAAGCAAAAATAAATGTTTCATTTCATAACATTAAGTATAAATAATGAAATTAATCTTATTGTTTGTTACCTTTTTATACACTATTTTAATGTTTATAATGTTTTTTATGTCAGCTTATTGAAAGCCAAAATGTGTCAATTGAAAATTTGTTTTGCTAATAACATCTAAATTATTTTATTATTTTTCAAACAACCGTTAGTATCTTAACCAAACTAACTTTACTACTGACAGAAATTCGTTTGAAATATAAAAATTAATTTGTAGTATAGTTAATCACCTAAAAAAGACTATGGCTAGTATTTATAAAATAGTATTAAATATTTGGATTTTATAATTTATATAGACAACTAACTTATATTTTTAGTTTAATTTGTAACTCATTGTAGAAATCAATTTAACTTTGCAGCTAACTTTCATTATACTTTTAATATAATTTATTTATAATTTTGTTATACTTTAAAACCTGTGTATAAATATTAACAAAAAAGTAAAGTTTTATTTTAAAACAAATACATTTATTGTTTAACATCGAAAGCTTTTGATCTCGCTTGATATATAATTTCCAAAATTCAAGTTTAAACTTTTACAGTTTTCTTGTTACGTCATATGCATAAAGGTCACAACTTCAAGTTCTGATAAGTTGGTACAACTATAAGTAACTTGCGTAAGGTGATGAGTGAGTTTTTCTTGACCAAAATTTTAAGCCGATATACATCAGCTATTAAAAATTATTTCGTCTTTGGTTCAAGTTATTTTGGAACGTTAGTATCGTGATTTTCTACAAATAGCACAATCTGCACAAAAATAAACTTCATTAGTACTAAAGGATATAACAAGTTTGTTTTATATGCTTGATTGTTTTATATGCTTGATTGTTTTACAATTCGGAAAACAAAAATGGACTAACTAAATTTTTTTAACTCGAATTAGTTTTATTTTAAACTTTGTTTGTTTAATATCCTTACAGTTACATTAAATATTCAAGAAAAACAAGTCTGCTCGAAATTCTCGAAAGTTTTATAATAATTAGAATAATTAAGTTTGCTAATTTATAATAAGCAAAATGTTTTATACTTTCTAATGAATTTAATTGAGAAAATCTAATAGAAATATTGTTAACTACAATACAAAATGGTTAAACACCTATATTTTTTTAAACAATGTGTGTTTTAAGAAAAATTTTAATAATAAAAGTAGATGAAATTCCAAAACAAAGCTTTCATTTTTGTTAAACTTCTAATAACTAAAGCTATATACAATTACTAGTATGTATTTTTTCAATAATAAAATAAATTAGTAAAATTAGAAAAACAAATAATTTACTTCTAACTATAATATTGTTTTTTAACTTTAAAAACATATTTTATTACAAAAATACGATGTTATAAACTAAATTCTCCTCTCAACACCCTAATAATGTTTTGACTAAATCAATTGACAATATGTTTCAGAGCTTACAATTAACTCGTTACAAATTTTGACCGATATTGATTCGTAATCGTTTGTCACCTAGTTTTATTTAAAGATTATTACGAATTAATTTGAAAGTTTATGCTAACAAACTTATGATGTTTTAGCAGAATGTTTAGTGCTCGAATAAAAGAAAAATTGCGTTAGTTTCCTTAACTTAACTAAGTAATAGCATTATAGTAAAACTAGGTATATGTTATGCCTAAGTTTTTTGAATTTAAAACAAATAAAAATCTCTACTGGAAGTTAATTGATTAAAAATAACACAAATAAATTAAAGATAACAAAAAGATAACAAAATGTTAGTTTTGTAAAGCTTGAAGTTACTCAATATTAAAATATTAAAAAAAAGTTTTTGCTTAACTAAAAAATAATTTTGAGATAGTTTACTTTTTATTTATTAAATCTTGTCATATAAAACTTACGTGACTTACACCACAAACTTATAAAACAAATAAAAGTATAAATAAAACACCGTAATTAAATTTGAACTTCAGATTATATCCATTCTATTTATAACGAGCTACTTAGCTTGTATTGTACTCAATGTCTTTTACAAGAAGTAAAACTGCGGTAAATTTTTCCAATTCGTTAGCTAGATAATTAGTTCAATACGAATACAATTATTTGCGTTTTGTTGTTTATACTAGTTTTAGTAACTTTCAAAAGTTAGCTCTTCTTGTATAGCTCATTTGCTACAAGACTATATTGTTAGTGTACAAGTTCGTTTTCTTTTCCAACTAAAAACTTTATATTTAGAAAAAAAATACTACAAGCGTTTTTTTTTTTTTTTAAATTCAACCCGTACAGTTTAAATATGTATTTAAATGAAGTTAGTTTATTATTTTAACAATTTAAACTTTCTATAATTCTCAAGATGCATTTTTAGTCATAAAATTTAACATATCTAAAGTAAATGTAAATATAATTAAAACATGCTCAATTGTTTAGTACTTACAAGTGTATGTATTAATAAAATATTTATTTTTATTTTAACTTTTATTCTAAATCTGTAGTTCAGAAACAAAAAAACTTTTTTTATTGATATTTAATTTGTTTCCTGAAGTAAAATAAAGAAAAAATGTTAGCCTTTTACTGTTTTGTGTTTGTTATTTTTTTTGAGAAAAAAAAATGGTTTGCTATAAGTTTACTTTTAAACTTATAACTTACAAAACTATTGAAAAAATTTACGAACGTAAGCATTGTTAAATAAAACAGTACTTAGTATTATTTTTTGAGTTTATTTTACTTTTTTTAGTGGCGTAATTATTTAGTATCACAAAACCAGGCTTCGTTAAAGTTATATAAATCTAACAATCGGTTAGAGTCAAGCTTTTCATTTATAAAGTGAATTTTTAAGCTGATTAAAAATCAGCTGATAAAGTTATAACTTCCTTACTAAATTTACTTAAAATTTGTGAAAAACATGTAAACTTTCCCGGTACCCAAGTAAAAGGTAACCAAAAAAAAGTTGCGAATCTTTAACCAAAAGGTTCTTCCAGCACACCAACTTCTGGACCGAGTATTTTTAGCTTTACTTTTATCGCTCAATAAACAATATAACTAATTTTGATACAAAGTTTTTTATTTATTAAATTATACTAAAAAGTTGCTCTAAATAAAATCAAAGTGAAGTTGTAGAAGTAAATTAAGAAAATAATTTGTTACTGGAATGGAAGATATCAAAATTAAACACTCTTTTAGCTTGTAAACCATTGTTTAAAATAAAGTAAACGAAAAAAATTAATATCAAATATTTCATTTACCCAAGAAAAAAACAACACAACTAGAGCTTATATGTAAAATTAGTTAGAGATGACTGTTATGTTGAGTGGAATAAAAGTTTTAACGAATATAGAAATATTTTTTAAATTAAATAAAATGTGACCGTGCAGTAAGATAAAACTATACTGCAAATATAAGTTTTTATGTGAAAAAAAAAAACTGCTATATTCTTGTAAGCTTTTTTGTGGGTACAGTTTTGGCATATCTGTTTATAAAACTGTTTGATTGTTTTAATAGTCATAAATAAATATTTTCTAACTCACAAAAACCGACATTAATAATAGATTTTACAAATAACAAATATAATAAGAAATTATAAGACTAGAAGTTTAAAAAAAAATTGTTTTACTCGTGAAAAATAACGCTCTTGTTCTATAATTCT
This sequence comes from Thalia democratica, assembly GCF_965202585.1. Lineage (NCBI taxonomy): Eukaryota > Metazoa > Chordata > Thaliacea > Salpida > Salpidae > Thalia > Thalia democratica. The sequence continues at coordinate 53,843 of NW_028139249.1, forward strand.
CATTTTTCATCGTTAATATAAAGTTTTAGGTATTTTTTTGCATAGAATTTTATGCCCAAAATGATGGAGACATTTGTTTTTAAGTATTGGCAAGTTTAAAATAAAAATAAATAAAATTTCAAAAATAAAACTTACCTGTTCATTTTTATTCAATTTTGTTGCTCAAAAATTTGCATAAATTTTCATATTTATAGTTTTGTCTAGTTTTCAGATAATAACTACTTAAGCTTGTTTATATCAGTTAGGTAAACTTGCTGTTCTTATTATAACAAAACTGCTTATTGAGTTGAATACTTAAATTAATGAAAGTTTACAAAAATAATTCTAAATAAAATACTTTCAATAAACATTTGTGTTCAATTGTTTTGCTAAAATAATCAACTTAATTGTGTTTTGCTTGTTGAATAAATTCGTTTGTATACTCTTGTGTTATACATTTATTATTTTTAACAAGTTATATAGTTTTACATTTAACGTTTGTTTACCTTTATAAGTTTAATTGTTTATACAAAACCTTTAAATTTAAACATAAGTTTAAAACTGAAATTAAAAATGTAGCACAGATATTTGTTATCAACATAGTTCAAATATTAGCATCTGCTATTTGTTTTAACTTTTATTTCATATGTTGTTGAAAAATATAAGTTTGAAAGATCCTCTAAAACAAGCAATAAATGTAATTTAAAGTTCTATTTTGCTTATTTTTCATGATTTTTATAAACTGTTTGGTGTTTTTTGAAGCAGGTGCTCAACATGATGGTAAATTTCATTTAAAATTAAAACCAGGTTTAAAAAAAACAAAAAGTTTTAAAGTTTTCAAAGGTAGAGAAAATAAAATAAATTTTCCTGTTTAAATTTTCATTCAGTTTCCATAATTTATAATGACTACAGCTGGTTAGGTCTGAAGATAAAAACTGCTTTTTTATAGAGTTTATTAATGTAATTAGTTCTTTAACAGTTTATTAAAGACTTTTTACTTTGCTAACAGTTTTAATAGTGTTTTGATAAGTATTAATATAGTTTGTAAAGTTAAGCTTAAACATTGGTGTCTGTATAAGTATTTATTCTCATACTTATTGCAACTAAATGTTCTCTTTAATACTAGAGTTAAGAATTATTTTATAAATAAGTATTACACTAATCAATAAGAAATAAGTTTTATTAACTAGTTTTAAGTAACTTTTAATGTAAATTATAGCTGTTAGCTCAAGTATTAAGTAAGATAATGTTAGGTTAGTGGGTTAGTTTTATCATTATGATTTAAATGACAAACATAAAGTAGTTTTTGTATATAAAAAGTTAATCTTTACTTTAGTGAAACTTGAAAATAATACTGAAATAACTATGATAAAATGAAATACCTTTCGTTAAAACCTACATATAGCAATAAGTTCACATATATTTAATTTTGAATGTTACTGACTTAAGTATCATGATAGAGTTTATATGTAAGTTAAATGATAAGTAAAATGAGCAGGTTTTTCCATCAGGAACAGTATGTAATTTAAAAACACAATACTATGATTACTTGTGTTACAGTTTTAAGAGTTCATAAAAAAATTCTATTAGAGCTAAACTAGTTCAACTGTTCTGCAGCTCACAAGTTTTTATTCAAATAGCTTGAATTTAATACTGTTTTGAAAAAGTTAATTAAGTAAACAATAGTGTTCACAAGTTAAAAGTTCACATTATCAAGTTATTTGACTATAAATAGAAATACAGTCAAATCATATAGATAACTTTGTCAGTGTACACATCAAATAAAAACTATTTTTCTGTCAAGTAGTACACTTATCTATAAACTTGATGAAATGTTTTTATTGTATGCCATAACTTACATTAAACTTTTTAATTAAGTCAAATTAAGCTAAATTTAAGTCATGTAAAAATAAACTGTTGACCAAATTAAAAGTACAGAGTTTGTAAAATTAAGCTTTAATGTGTGCGTAAATTTTTATTCACATACTTGTTTTTAATACTAGAGTGATGTATTCTTTTATAAATATGTACACAAACCAACAGGTTTCCATAAAAAGTAGCTTACTAATCAATCACAAGTTTACTGTGATTGTATTAAATTAACGCCTTTATTTTAGTCATTTATATTTACTCATGTAAGTAATGTTTTGTTTAAGCAGTTAATGAATAGATACAAATGTATACCTTTAAACTAAAACAAAGATTTAAAGCTGAAATTAAAAATATTGCAGACATATTTGTTATGAACGCAGTTCGAATACTAGTATCTGCTGATTGTTTTTAAACCCTTTCATGCAAAAAGATACAAGTTTGAAAAACCAAACAATTCAAATTTCAAGCTTTGAAGCTTTTAATCCTTATTTTTCATCCTTTTTATAAAGTGTTTGGTGTTTTTTGAAGCAGAATTCGGCGCTTGACATGATGGTAAATATTATTTTTGAAAAAAACTAGGTTTAAAAAAATTATAGCGAAAAGTTTAAAATCAGCTTAAAACTTTCTAAGTGAGAGAAGAGAGAACCCGTGTATGTCACCAAGCGAATTTTTTGCACCAAGTTTTTATTTGTTACGTAATTATAAAAAATTGTGTTTGCAGAAATTTTTCATGAAAATTGCATTCATTAGTAAAATGTTTTCTTACTGGTAGCAGCTCTTGTCATTTTTTTTTTAAACTTTACTTTCATAAATTATTTTAGAGTTTACCTTCTATATATTTTTTTTAAGTAATAAAAGGTAGTAAAAGCAGATACATAAAATCAATTACTTGGTTTGAAAAAAAATCAGCATTGTCTTTAACAGTTGAAACTTAAACTGTTTATGCTTGAAAAAGGTACATAAAACAAATTGTGATGCCTGTATGTTTTAAAAGTATCTTGAATCAACAGTCTTCTACTCTAACCATGTGACTCATTATCTTTTTTTTTCATGACTTAAGAGAAAAGTCTTTATCTTTATGTTGAAAAAGTGTCTCAAATCAACAGTCTGCTACATTATATTAGTAATCCTTTGTATCTATTTAATCATAGTTGCACTGAAAAGTTTTTATTAAGCACAAACAAATTGGGCATCTTCTATTTTAATTGTTAAATTATTTTAGAGTTTACCTTTTTATATGTTTTTTTTAAGTAATTAAAGGTACTAAAAGCAGATAAATCAAATCAATTACTTGGTTTGAAAAAAATCAGCATTGTCTTTAACAGCTGAAACTTAAACTGTTTATGCTTGAAAAAAATGTACATAAAACAAATTGATAATGTCTGTATGTTTAATAAGTATCTTGAATCAACAGTCTTCTACTCAAACCATGTGATTCATTACCTTTTTTTCATGATTTCAGAGAAAAGTCTTTATCTTTATGTTGAAAAAGTGTCTCAAATCAACAGTCTGCTACAATTTATTAGTAATCCTGTGTTTCTGTTTAATCATAGTTGCACTGAAAGGTTTTTATTAAGCACAAGCAAATTGGGCATCTTCTATTTTGATTCTACAGCAATCATCTATACTCTAACCATAAGACCTTCTTGTGGCAATTTAAATATCAGGTCTGTTCTTGGTTTACTGCTCTTACTGAGGTAAGTGCTTTATATGTTATACAAAATAGTTAATGTTAAGATGATAAATGTCATATAAGATAATTTTTTAGGGTTGCCAACACTTAATTTATTAGTAGTGCTCAGGTTTTAATACTTGATAATTAGTTGTTTCATTAAATATTGTCGTTAATTTTGTAAATGTAGAATACCATTAGTATAAATTAGTGCTCAAAATCGACTGATATCAAGTATAAGTGAAGTACATAACACATTAGTTTCTAATTTTAATAAAGTTAAGATGAAATTTGGTTTAATAGAGTACAGTTTTTGAATAAAAGAGTGGCAGCCCTGGTACTTATAAATGCATGTCATAAAATTATGAATTAATTACAATGAAAGTTAATAATATCCTATAGAGTATAGTGTTTCTAAAGTGTGTGAAAGTAACTAAAGAGCTGTTACTATTAAACATTTTTAGCTTTTCTATATGTCTAAAGTTATGTGTTGTTAATCTTTATAAATAAATTTCAATATAAATGTTCAATTATCAATATAGAGCTAAAAATCAAGCTGATATAAGTCTGAATGTTACAAGCTTTAAAGTTAAGTAGTTAATTTGCACACTTATAGAGACACATTGATGTTAATTTCTAAAGTAAATGTTTTGTTATTATAATGTTTTTATCCACTAAGAAATTAAAGCTATAGTGTAAAATGATTCTGTATAAGTGACATATTTTGTTACCTGTGAACATATAGGAACACAAACAACATTCAGGCAGCTTGATCAACTGCCTGATGTTTAGTGTTTTTATATGTTTACATAACTAAGTTAGATAAGAGTCTGGTTTGTTTCAGTCACTTGTAATGATTAATAATAAAATTCAAAGTTTTGTTATGATAAGAAAACTGTAACTAGCTGACAAAAACCAGACTGTTATATGACTATGTATGATCTTTATAAAAAGACTATATTGTACAGATTTTTTTAGAGTACTTGAAAATAGTCTTTGTTTTGAATTTTAATTGTGACATTATAAAATATTATATCATAAGCATTTGTTTTATCTTCACTTGACACAATGTGTAGCATTAAATAAGTTGTTTTTTGTTAGTTTAATTCCAATAAATATGAAATTCCATATAAAATAAACACTTTGATATACTATTAGATAATGTCACCATAAAAGTTCTAAGAAAGACTATTTAAACAATTAATATATGCTAACCATTTTTTCTAAACATAAAACACTGTCAAAAACTATTGAAAACAAAAAGAAATATAATTTTCAGTTAAATATTTTTATAATTATATTGTATAGCAACTCTGTTGTTGGTTAATAGTTACTTAAAAAGAGTTTTTGACAGTAGTGGTTTAGATTTGAATATGTTAGTTGCATGTATAGAAATTGAATAAGGTAAGTTAGGCCATATTTTAAGTGGGCCGGCTGCAGTTGTAAGGTTTTGTTTGTGTTTTAAATCATAACATTATGCAAATGATGTAAAGTGATAAATCAGCAGAATGTTACCAAAATTTTAATACAAACCCTTTCCCTAACCCAAGTAATATATTAGCCAATCAGAAGCGACCTTAGAACTGCAGCCGCACCTTATAAGCCAACTTAGAACTATTTAAGATGCAAGTAGTTAACAAATTTTAAAATGAACAAAAAGTTCTTTATTGCTCACATAAAGGATTATGTCTAAACTGATACTGTAACCATTTAATTTAGGCTCTGAACCATAAGTTTAGAACGTGATTTTAATAAAATAAATACATCTATAAATATTAAGGCCCCCCACACAAATTTTTTCACAAATGGGGATTTCCCCAAAGTGAAAATGTGGGGGGAAAATTTTGAGATTGATAAAAAAAATTATTCACTTTTACTCCCAACCATTTTTTCTTAAAAACCTAATTACGCTTGGAGCCCAGTTAGTAAGCCTGACAGCCAAACCAGATAAAAGTGTGGTACTGAGCTCCAAGAAGTAGTTGGGTTTTGAGTTAAAGTGGTAGCGGACAGCTTTCGTTATTTGTGCATAAGTCCCTTCCGCTGCGAGTTCTCTTCGAGAACTCTTGCTCCAGGGACTTTTGCACAAATAACGAAAGCCGTCCTTTAGGCCGCGTCCTTATGCTGGTCGGCACCTAATTAGTTTTTTGTTTGATGTACGAGTAGTTACGCACGTTCTTTTAGTATGTTATTTTTCTCTTATATACTTGTTAGTATCAAGATGTATGTTTATATTAAATACAAATGAATTACAGTAAAGTTTTCTGTTTTATAGTATATAACATTGATGTAGTACTCCAAATGGTACAGTTTTGGAGTAGACAATCAATTTATTATTCTATATAGAACACTTCACTTACTGTAATTTGATTTACTAATATCGTTCTATTGTATTTTGTCTCATAAATTTACTAGTTATACATACCAGTTAGTTAACCTAATAAGATAGAGTATTCTTCTATCTATTTTATGTTATTGTTTAAACAAGCCTTAGCTTTATTGTTTTGTTTGTATTGTACTTTGTTAAGTAATTTGATTCTACTTATAGCTCAAAGTTAAGTAAAGACTGAACAGAGTTTAAGTGTTATTTACAGATATGTTTAATAGTATATATCCATTAGTGATTCGAATTATTCAAAAGTAACACAACAGTTTTTCGTTGTAGTTTACTTTATCAGTATCATTCTATTGCAATTCAAAAAGTTATATTATTTAAGTGACCTAGTCTCATAAACAGCAAATAAATTCTTAGTTTAGTACTAAATTATACTTTAGACCAGCAGTTCTTAACTTTTTTTTGATGTTTTACTTTGATCAGTTCCTGTATCATTTGTTTGAGTTACACTAGTAGATTACTTACTGAGATTTAAGCGTCGTTAGCCTTGAAAGAGGTAAACGATGGTTGTGTAAAATATGCTATTAATGTTGGTACATTGCATTCTTAATGGTACAGAACTATATACTTTTGTAAGTAGTATATCTAAGGTTTAAGTATGTGGAAGGTTTATGCCACTTAGACAGAAACTAAGCTAAAATTCTCCATTTACATAAGTAAGTATTTAAGTCTTAAATTGTATAAATAAAGTTTGGACATCTTTTAAATTAGACACTTACAAAATTCCGTTTTTGTCCACAAATTTTCAGGTAATTTTGTAATATTTTTTGTTTTCACCTACTTACAATTATTACGTCATGACCCTGTAGTCGCATACAATATAAACTAAGTAATTTTAACTTACACATTAGTTGTATATGGACATATCTTTTGGATTGTAAATTATTAACTTTGTTTTAAATAAGACTTATTGTATGTACATAATAAGTAATGGATAAGGTGTATCTTACTTAAACTAACAGATACAAACATTTAACGTTTTAACTTGAGGTTATATTTGAGTTGTTTTAAATAACAGTTTTTGTAGTGCCATTTAAGCCAAGGTTTAAGTCTTCACGATTGTTAATGTATATTATATGTTTTCTAATGTCTTATATCTAAGCATAAATTTGCTGTCAATCAATTTGAAAGACACTAGTATCTTATCTTCATACTCTCTCTCTCTTGTAACATCTTACTTTGCAATTTTAAGCACAGTAGAAAGACGCAAACTAGCTTTCGACAGCAACCGAGAGCTGCTTTTGTTTTCCAGTTTAACTGCGGGCTCGACAAACACTTGTTGGCTTTACGAATGAGTTTGCTCAGGTCACGTGTCTTGTTATGTACCTCTCGAATCGTTGCATCAGTTAGCACGCAATAGTCATCTTTTACTTTTCTGCTTTAAAGGATCAAAAGTAATTTATAGCCGATATATGCTCTCATTTTCTTCAGATGAATTGCTCGAGTTGTCCATGTCCATACTTCTAAAAAAATATAGTAGTTCATATTGAGAATTAATATGCTTAACATTTCTTTTATAGTAACTCTCATTTTGAAAACCGTCGATTACTTAGTCAACGCTTAAACATTGTTGGTTTGAAATTTCTAGTTATTTCTCCAAATTTGCGTTGAAATTCTCTGAAAAGAAACAAAAATCACAAAACTGGGAAATTACCCATTGTTGATACAAGAAGCTTCTAGCAGAAGTTGACAATTGTGTTGAAATGTGACATTTTTCCAAATTATGGCAAGTAGAAGACTTCAAAGTTGGTCAAACATATGCTCATCGGCTTTCAAGTGCAAAAACCTACAAGTTTTAAAGGTATTAGAAAAACCAAATAGTTCAAATTCAAAGCTTTGAAGTTTTAAAGCTCTATTTTGCTTATTTTTCATCGTTTTAATAACTTTTTTGGTGTTTTTTAGCATGAAATTTTCCGCAAAGAACGATGGAAATGCTTATTTTTAATTATTGCTGAGTTTAAAACAAAAATGAAAAAAATCAAAAAAAAAAGCTTTACTCGTTCATAATCATTCAATTTTGTTGCATAAAAATTTGCATAACTTTAAATAATTACAGTCTACTTAGAAGAAGACATCTTTTTTATAAAGTCTACTAATTTAGTTAGTTCTTTTACAGTTAATTAAACAATACTTACTTTGACTAACAGTTTCATTAATAGTTTTGTACGTGTTAATGTATTTTGTAAAGTTAAGTTACCCCTTGGTGTCCGTATAAACATTTATTCACATGTTTATTGCAGCATAAATGTAATTGACCTGAAATGTTTATGGTGTTGAATATTAAAACTAATAGAAGTTTACTAAAACAAACATAAAATAAGGTTTAATAAAAATTTGTTCTAAAAAAGTCAACTTGGTTTAATGAAAGGAAAAGTGCACTTTTATTTTAATAAATATATTTGTTAGTTTACTCTTGTGTTACACATTTATTGTTGTAAATAAGTTATATAGTTTTTACATTAATGTTTGTTTGGTTTTTAGACATTTAACTGTTTATAAAAACCTTTAAGTTTAAACAGAAGTTTAAAGCTGAAATTAAAATGTGGCAGAAATATTTGTTATCAACATATTTTAAATTTTTCTGATTATCGAAGCGTTTAATAAGTTTACTTCTTTCATTTAGATTTAAGCAACAAAAATAAAAACTGCGTTTAATAAGTACATCTGCTTATGCAGCTTTTGAATGAAAGATTTTCAAATATCAAAATTCGCGTAAAAGTTTTGTACAAAACAAACAGCCATATCTTTGTACGTGTATTTCAAGTGAAGAGTATAACAAATATTTATAGTAAAGTTAGAAAGCAATAGCTAAATAAACTTGTTTAAAATTATAGTTACTTATATTTTTTTGCACTTACGAGGTCTCTTAACGAAACATAGTTGGCAACATAGAGTCTTAAAAGAATTAAATATAATATTTCTCCTCTAGTAATTGATATCTCTTTAGTTGTTTTGTAAAAATCAAAGCATTAAGTAACTTTATATACCAGCATTAAGGTCAACTCACAGGTGGTTGTGTAGTGCAGTGATTGTCTACCCGCTCAGTGAGCCGGAGGTAGCGAGATCGAGTCCGGCGATCGGCAGTTTTTGAAAATAAAACTTTACTAAATTGTTTTAGGTTGAATTGTTCAGTATCTTAAATTGCTCTATAACCTATAAATTTTTTTGACCTTATGTTATTTAAACTTAAAATTAAGTTAAACAATAAAACTTATGAACGTTAATATAATATAAAAGCTTATATTCAAACTTCTTAAAAAGTATTTTTGTCAGAAACGGATTGTGCTCTTTTGTTACCTATATCTTTGTTAACCTATAATAATAAAAGTTTTATAGATTTTATTTACTTATGAACAACTTAAGTTATCTTTAACTTTTATTAAGTTATACTTTTCAATATGTAATACTTAAACTTGAACCCACAATTTTTATTGTTACTCATAGTTAAAAACCTTATTCAGTATACAAAAACAGTTTAAACTATATTGATAAGACTAAACTAAATACTTGCTACTAATTTCTAACAATTATAAACAGAGTTAATTCCAGAAGAAAGATTGGATGAGATTAAACGCCTTCTGTGAGTTTATTTTGATCATTATTTAATAGAGAAAGACAGTTATCATAAAAAAATATTTTTTTGATTTTAAGTATTAAAGTAAAGCTATTTTTTTTAGGTATATAAGTTTAAAAAACAATCAGTGCATTGAAAATTTTTTTCACTAGTCTACGTATTATGGTATAAACGAGTAATATTTATAAGATATATGTTATCAATATTGATGTCAATATTTTTTGGCATAAAACTTTATTGCTTTATTTTTAATACAAATAAAATACATATTGCTTTACATTGTTACCAAATCAATATTTTGTATACAGTATTTTGTATAATCAACAATTAAGTTTATTTGAGACTGTTTTGTTAATGAATATCCATCGTGCGTGTCATTATATTTGTTTCATCAATATTTTTTTTCACAGGTCATTGGTTTAAACAACACCATATTTCCGAAAGTCCTTATTTTAGGATGATCGTAAGTACATTATTTTTCTAATAATGTATTTACGAATATATATCTAACTGTGAAATTAACACAAAATACTTAATTATGTGAAAACATATGAATTTAATTATTCATTGACTAACGACTGAGAAACATTACATATACATCAATCTAAGTATCTAAAGTAGTTATGTTACATAATTCTTTCGTATTACAAAATATAAGTACTAAATTATATTATTTATTTAATATCAACAGATAAACGAAGATGGATTTGTAAAATTTGATGAAATGATTAAGTTTTATGGTTCGCCATAAGTAATTCGCCATAAGAAAGTATAGTGAATATTAAAAAACTTAATTTTTCATCGTTTTGATAACTTTTTTTGTGTTTTTTAGCATGAAATTTTCCGCCAGAAACCATGGAAATGTTTATTTTTAAGTATTGGCAAGTTTAAAAAGAAAAGAAAATAAATTCTAAAAATAAGTTTTAGTAGTTCATTATCATTCAATTTCTTTGCATAAAAATTTGCATAAATTTCAATGAATACAGTTGGTTTTGTCTTTAGATAAAAACTACATTTTTATAAAGTATATTATTGTAATTAGTTCTTTAACAGTTAATAGAATATTTTTTACTTTGACTTATAGTTACATTAGTATTTTGATACGTGTTGATATAGTTTGTAAAGTTAAACTTTAGTGTCCTAAAAAATGTTTACTCACATATTTATTGCAACTAACGGTTCTCTTTACTACTAGTTTGAAGTGTTTTTTTATAAATAAGTACTACACAAATCAACAAGCTTTATAAACTAGATTTAAATAACTATCAATGCAAATAATAGCTGTTAGCTTAAATATTAAGTAAGATAACATTAGATTAAATTGTTAGTTTTATCATTGTTTTTTTAAATGACAAACATAAAATAGTTTTTGTATATAAAAAGATATAATTATACTTTTGTTAAACTAGAAAAACAATACTGAAATAACCATGATATAAGGAAATAACTTTAGTTAAAAACTATATACAGCAACAAGTTCACACATATTAACTTTTGAAGAATGATAACATTTTAAGGATTATGATAGATTTTAGCTTAGTTTTTATGTAAGTTAGATGATAAGTAAAATGTGCAGGTTTTTGTATATAGTTTAAACAACACAGTATTATGAATTGATGATAGTTCATCTTTCTAAGTTTTCAACAGTTCATTGTGTTACAATATTAAGAGTTTATTAAAAGACCCACTCAAAACTAAACAAGTGTCTAACTACTTTTGAATAACTTGAATTTATTACTGTTTTGAACAGATTATCTAAGTGAACAATACTACTCAAAAGTATTAAAAGTTTACATTAGCAAGTTATTTGACTATACACAGTCAAGTCTTATAGATAAGTTTGTCAGTGCACACTTGAAAAAAAAATGTCAAGTATTAAGAAGTATGTACACTTATTTATAAACTTGATGAACTGTTTTTGTGTTTATGTCGAAACTTAATTGTTTTATGTGTATTAAACTGTTAAATTAAGAAATAATGCTAAACTTAAGTCATGTAAAAATAAGTTATTGTACAAAATAACGACCAAATTGATAATAGTGAGTTGTGAAGTTAAGCTGGGCATTAATGTCTGCATAAATGTTTATTCACGTACTTATTGCAACTAAGTATACTAGAGTGAAGTATTGTTTTAATAATAAGTACACAAACCAATAAGTTTCTACAAAAAGTTATTGAGAAAAAACTTCACTAATTAATCACAAGCTTAATGTAATAGTATTAGCAACACGACTTAATTTTAGACTCTTGTAGAATTCTTTTTGTTTAAGCAGTTAGTTAATGGTTAAAAATGTAAATCTTTGAACTAAAATGAAGGTTTAAAGCGGAAATTAGGAATATAGCAGTGATATTTGTTATGAAGATACTAGTGCCTGCTATGTGTTTCAATTTCTAACTCATATCATACAAAAGCATACAAGTTTGAAACGTGTTCAAAAACCAAATAGTTCAAATTTAAAGCTTTCATTTTGTCTATTTTTCATCATTTTTATAAAGTGTTTGGTGTTTTTTAAAGCAGAATTTTGTGCTGAAAACGATAGTAAAATCTATTCTAAAATAAAACAAAGTTTAAAAAAGTTATAGCAAAAAAGTTAAAACAAGCTTAAAATTTTCAAAGCGAGAGAAGAGAAACCACGTGATAAAATTAATTTTTCGGCTCAAAATTGCCATAAGAAAGTATCGTGAAATAAATCTTATTTTTTATCGTTTTGATAATTTTTTTGGTGTTTTTTCGCATGAAATTTTCCGCCAGAAACGATGGAAATGTTTATTTTTAATTATTGGCAAGTTTAAAATAAATAGAAAAATCTTCCGAAAAAAAGTTATACTTGTTCATTATCATTCAATTTTATAGCATAAAAATTTGCATAAATTTCAATGACTACAGTTGGTATGGTCTTTAGACAAAAATTACTTTCTTATAAAGTATATTGATGTAATTAGTTCTTTAAAAGTTTATAAAACAAATTACTTTGACTAATAATTTCATTAGTATTTTGATACGTGTTAATATAGTTTGTCCTTTATATAGCTAAATTTTAGTGTCCTAATAAATGTCTACTCATATACTTATTGTAACTAAGGGTTCTCTTAAATACTAGTTTGATGTGTTGTTTTATAAATAAGTTCTACACAAATCAACAAGCATTATAAACTGGATTTTAACATGTATTTTTTAATTATGAACAATTTATTATTCTATATATAACACTTCACTTACTGTAATTTGATTTACTAATATCGTTCTATTGTATTTTGTCTCATAAATTTACAATCTCACTTCACTTTCACTCACTCTTTTACCGAAACATAGGTTGCATCATAAAGTCTTGAATGAATAAAATATAATATTTCTTCTCAAGTAATTTATTTGTTTTGTAAAAATCAAAGCATAAAGTACTTTATTAACTTTATATACCATCATTGAATCCAATCTACAAGTGGCAGTGTGGTTCAGCGATTGTCAACCCGCTCTAAGAGCCGTAGGTAGTGAGATCGAATCCAGCGATCAGCAGTTTTTGCTGATAAATTTTTAGCCAATTATTTCAGCTTAAATTGTCCAGTATCTTATGTCTTTGTATCGGTATAGTATCTTTAACCTTTTTATGTACAAATGTAGCTTGTACAAGAGATATGACTAAACTATAAACGATTTAATTTCAAAAAGTGCGTTCTTACAGTTGTTCTTCCGGGACAGAATGTTTTTATAAATATCAACGAATAGAATAAACTTAATTCAAACATTGAATAAAATAAATCTAACGTCATTATAAACAAACACAAAGAACTGAAATAGTCTAAATTTTAAAACATCAAAACTGTTTTCCTTGTAACGTCTTAAGCTTTTTATTTACATCAATAGCAATAAAGTTTGTTTAATGTTGTATTTTTACATGACTTTTTGGTACAGCTTCAAATTAACTCCATTGTGCTTATTCCAATAAAATATTTTGGGTTTCATTGATAGTTGCCAAACTTTATATTCAATTTTAGGCATAAGCACTATAGATTTGTGAACAATTTGATGATATAATAAACTAATTAAGTTATATGCACTTAAGCATTGTTTTGTAACTGAAGATGTTTTGTATAAATAAACATTGTACAAAAGCTATAATGAAAAACATAAAACGTTTAAAACTTTTCAGAAATGTTTATAATGATTAGTTTATAATGATAAGTATATTTTTATCAATAAATGTGCTTAAAGCAATTTTAATGAATCTCGTTTGTAATTTAGTTTAAATTTCAAGCATATTTTGTGATACTTGATAATGGAGTATCTTATAATTTCTTAAACTTGAGGTCTAAATTAAACTTTATATTTTTAATGATTAGTATGTTTTGACTAAAAAAAATAAATAAACGAATAACTTGTTATAAAACTCATAAAAAAATTCTCACGTAGTTTTATGTAACTATTAAAACGGATAATAAACTGATTTTTTATTTTTTATTCAACAACAACATCTAAACTTCATTCTATTTTTCTGACAGGTTTAGATAAACTTGTATTATCCTTGTCGATTTTAAAAGAATAAAATGGAAGGTGAATTTTGTTGATTTTTTTTAACTTCTAAATATAAATAAATAATCTTAATGAAAATAAACTTTCAAATAATTAATTTTTGTCTTTTTTAAAACAGATAGTAAATACTATTAGCATTTTTTTTCTTGCTTTAAATTAAAACCGTTGGAGTTAAGTATGTATTTAGACAAAAATAGTTTATTATTTTAATCATCTAAACTTTCTATAATTCAAAATATACATTTTTATTCATAAAAATTCAACATATTTTAACTAATTGTGAGTATATTTAAACATGCTGAATTGTTTAGTACTTACAAGTGTATGTATTAATAAAATATTTATTTTTATTTCAACTTTTACTCTAAATCTGTAGTTCAGAAACAAAAAACCTTTTTTTATTGAGATTTTATTTGTTTCCTGAAGTAAAACAAACAAAAAATGCTAGCCTTTTACTATTTCGTGTTTTTTATTATTTTTGAGAAAAAAATTGGTATACTATATCTTTACTTTTAAACTTATAACTTAGACAACTATTGAAAAAATTTACGAACGTAAGCATTGTTAAATAAAACAGTATTTAGTAATATTTTTGAGTTTATTTTACTTTTTTTAGTGGCGTAATTATTTAGTATCACAAAACCAGGCTTCGTTAAAGTTACATAATTCTAACAATCGGATAACAGTCAAGCTTTTCATTTATAAAGTGAATTTTTAAGCTGATTAAAAATCAGCTGATAAAGTTATAACTTCCTTACTAAATTTACTTAAAATTTGTGAAAAACATGTAAACTTTCCTGGTACCCAAGTAAAAGGTAACCAAAAAATAGTTGCGAATCTTTAACCAAAAGGTTCTTCCAACACACCAACTTCTGGACCGAGTATTTTTAGCTTTACTTTTATCGCTCAATAAACAATATAATAATTTTGTTACAAAGTGTTTTATTTATTAAATTATACTAAAAAGTTGCTCTAAATAAAATCAAAGTAAAGTTGTAGAAGTAAATTAAGAAAATAATTTGTTACTGGAATGGAAGATATCAAAATTAAACACTCTTTTAGCTTGTAAACCATTGTTTAAAATAAAGTAAACGAAAAAAATAATTATCAAATATTTCATTTACCCAAGAAAAAAACAACACAACAAGAGCTTATATGTAAAATTAGTTAGAAATGAGTGTTAAGTTGTATCTAACAAAATATCTAACGTACTATTAAATTATTTTTTAGATTTACAAAAATGTATCCGTGCAGACTTTACTGCAAACAAAAGTTTTATATGTAAAAAACTAAACTGAATTTTTTCAAATTAATTTTTTCAGATTCATATTCATTGAAAATATCGTTATAGTACTTTTGCTTAGCTTATTTAAACAGCTGTAATTACTTCAATCGTCAATTTTATCCTCATTTAAAGTTTCAAAAAATCAAGAATTCGAAAAATACAGACAGTTTAAGAATTTTTATGATTCAATTTTAAAACATACCAGAATAACTAATTTGATTTGAACTAATCAATAAATCACTTTGTATTCTGAGTATTAAAAAATGTGGTACACAAAAGTATAATTTATTTAATTAAGGTGTTTGACTACTTACATATTAAAACATTTCATACAAAACGTTTGTTCTAATTACCACTCAAATAAAGCTCAAAATAAAGCTGTCTAAATATATAATATGTTAAGTGTTTTATTACTTTTGCATATACTGGTTTAGTACAGTACTTATTACTAATATAGAAAAATATTTATGCCACAAAACATATATTCAAAAATTATAGACAAATATAAAAATAGAGTTCAGAATTAATAGTTTTAACAATATAATATTCTATAACGGATATAGCATTAGATTTAAAACTAAAAGTTTGTTGTAATAGTTTTGTGAAAAATTCAATTATTTTTTTAGCTGCTTGTGATCTACTTTTTAAAACCAACAAAACTTCAAATTTTAGTTTCAACAATAAAAGAAATAACTGCTGCCAATACCTTCCGAGTGTATCTTTAATTTTTTAAGCTGATTTCCACTTAGCTAATAAAAAAATTGAACATGTAGTATAAACTCATTCATAAAAAAATGAGTTTATGACTTTTTGTAGTTTAAACTATTAAAATTTTGTCAACAAATTTCAAAGTTTTGATAATTTGAGTAACAATCAAGAAACTAAATATCGCATTTTTAATAAATTAAAAACATAATAAGAATAATTTACAAAACAGTCGTAAATTAAACGATGTACGTTTAGTTAAGTTTAATTAAGTACTCCTCAATAGTCGAAAGGTTATTTTGTACACCATGTCCTCATACCAAACATATTTGGCGTTTTTATTTTGACGTTCAATCAACTGTATTAAAAGAAGATGATTTATTTAAAATGTTCAAAACATATTTGCAATTGTTTTTATTTTCGTTTTAAATTGTACTCACATCTGTCTAATTGTGACATCCTTTTTCTAAACCAATATATTATTAAGTTTCAGATGTATATCTAATAAAAAGTAGTTGTAAAAAATTTGTAAGATATTTTGTCATCAATTCAATAGCCGATTACTGCTCAAAGAAATTTAATAGAATTGTTAGAAAAATACAACAAAATTAAAATAAATGAAGTAAAAGAATGATTGAACAGTTAAAATTAAAATTTTCCAAACTTATAAAAAATAAAAAAGCCTTTTTTTACTAACCATTTATGATTTCTTTTTTTTGACTTATAGTTTTCTTTATTTATCTACAAAATCTAAACAAACAAAGTTTTACAATTTTGTTTAATTATAAGTTATTTTTTGAACCTAAATGTGTGATTTTGGAAAATTTTAAATACTAAAAGTGGTTGAAAGTCCAAAACAAAACTTAGGTTTTTGTTAAACTTCTAATAAAAAAGCCATATACAATTATTTGTCTATAGTTTTTCATTATTATAATAAATTCTAAAGAATTTTAAAAACAAGTGTAATATTTTTAACTATAATATCGTTAGTTAATTCTAAATACATATCAAATAAAGCTTTTATTACAAAAAAAGACGTTATAATCAAAATTCTCTTTTCAACACCTTGAAAACGTTTTGACCAAATCAATTAACAATTTTTTTCAGTGCTTACTATTAACTCGGTACAAATTTTGGACCGATACTAATTCGTAATAGTTTGTCACTTGGTTTTATTTAAAAATTATAACGAATTTATTTTAAAGTTTGTTATAACAAACTTTGATGTTTTAGCAGATTTTAGTGCTAAAATTTAAAAAAATTACGTCAGTTTCCTTAACTTAACTAAATAGCATTATAGTAAAATTAGATATATGTTATGCCTAATTTTTTTTTAATTTAAAACAAACAAAAGAGCTGTGCTGGAAGGTATTTGATTAAAAACTACAGAAATAAATTACTTGAACAAATGAGATAACATAAAGTTGGTTCTGTAAAGTTTTGATTAACTTATTTGAAATAACAATGAAAAAGTTTTTGCTTAAGTAAACAATAATTTTAAGATATTTTGATTTTTAATTCATTAAATCTTGTCATGGAAAATTTACGTGACGTATACCACAAACTTATATAACAAGTAAAAGTAACAAATAAAAACAATGTAATAGGATTTAATGTTACCTTAAAATTACTATTTATAACAATCTACTTAGCTTGTGTTATACACAATGTCATTTATTTAAAGTGAAACTGCGGTAAATATTTACAATTCGTTAGCTAGATCATTAGTTCTAATAAAAATACTAATACATGCGTTTTGTTGTTTATACTAGTTTTAGTAAGTTTTAAAAGTTATCTCTTCTTGTATTAGCTTATTTGCTACAAAACTATATTGTTAGTGTGTAGGTTCGTTTTCTTTCTCACTAAAATTTTTTTATTTGAAAAAAATACTATTAGCGTTTTTTTTTCTTGCTTTAAATTAAAACCGTTGCAGTTTTGTATGTATTTAGACAAAAATATTTTATTATTTTAATCAATTAAACTTTCTACAATTCAAAATATACATTTTTATTCATCAAAATTCAACATGTTTTAACTAATTGTGAGTATAATTAAAACATGCTGAATTGTTTAGTACTTACAAGTGTATGTATTTTTAAAATATTTATTTTTATTTCAACTTTTATTCAAAATCTGTAGTACACAAACAAAAAAACTGTTTTTTATTGAGATTTTATTTGTTTCCTGAAGTAAAACAAACAAAAAATGTTAGCCTTTTACTATTTCGTGTTTTTTATTATTTTTGAGAAAAAAATTGGTATACTTTATCTTTACTTTTAAACTTATAACTTACACAACTATTGAAAAAATTACGAACGTAAGCATTGTTAAATAAAACAGTGCTTAATATTATTTTTTGAGTTTATTTTACTTTTTTTAGTGGCGTAATTATTTAATATCACACAACCAGGCTTCGTTAAAGTTATATAATTCTAATAATCGGTTAAAAGTCAAGCTTTTCATTTATAAAGTGAATTTTTAAGCTGATTAAAAATCAGCTGATAAAGTTATAACTTCCTTACTAAATTTACTTAAAATTTGTGAAAAACATGTAAACTTTCCTGGTACCCAAGTAAAAGGTAACCAAAAAAGTTGCGACTCTTTAACCAAAAGGTTCTTCCAACGCACCAACTTCTAGGACCGAGTATTTTTAGCTTTACTTTTATCGCTCAATAAACAATATAATAATTTTGTTACAAAGTGTTTTATTTATTAAATTATACTAAAAAGTTGCTCTAAATAAAATCAAAGTAAAGTTGTAGAAGTAAATTAAGAAAATATTTTGTTACTGGAATGGAAGATATCAAAATTAAACACTCTTTTGGCTTGTAAACCATTGTTTAAAATAAAGTAAACGAAAAAAATAATTATCAAATATTTCATTTACCCAAGAATAAAACAACACAACAAGAGCTTATATGTAAAATTAGTTAGAAATGAGTGTTAAGTTGTATCTAACAAAATATCTAACGTACTATTAAATTATTTTCTAGATTTAGAAAAATGTATCCGTGCAGACTATACTGCAAACAAAAGTTTTATATGTGAAAAACTAAACTGAATTTTTTCAAATTAATTTTTTCAGATTCATATTCATTGAAAATATCGTTATAGTACTTTTGCTTAGCTTATTTAAACAGCTGTAATTACTTCAATCATCAATTTTATCCTCATTTAAAGTTTCAAAAAATCAAGAATTTGAAAAATACAGACAGTTTAAGAATTTTTCTGATTCAATTTTAAAACGTACCAGAATAACTAATTCAATTTAAACTGATTAATTAAACACTTTGTCTTCTAAGTATTAAAACTGAACGGTTATATAATTTGTTGAATCAAGGTGCTTGGCTACTTAATTTTTAAAACATTTCAAACAAAACGTTTGTTTTAACTACCAATTAAATAAAGCTCAATAAAAAGCTGTCTAAATTTATAAAATTTTGTGTTTTTTCAACTTTTGTAAATACTGGTTTAGTACAGTACTTGTAACTAAAAAAAATATTTATGCCACAAAACATAAATTATAAAATTATAAACAACTATAATAATAGAGTTCAGAATTAGTAGTTTTAACTATTTATTATTCTATAACCAATATAGTATTAGATTTAAAGTAAAAATGTTGTAATAATTTTGTGAAAAATTCAATTGCATATTTAGCTATTTGTGATGTCTTTTTAAAACCCACAAAACTTCAAACTTTTAGTTTCTACTATAAAAGAAGTAATTGCTGTAAATATCTTCTAAGATTTTCTGTAATTTTCTCAGCAGAAATCTACTCAGCTGATCAATAAATAATTTCAATATGTAGTGTAAGATCATCAATAAAAGATGAGTTTATGACTTTTTGTTGTTTAAACTTTTAAAATTTTGTGAACAAATTTTCAAAGTTTTGATAAATTTGAAAAATCATCAAGAAACTAACTATTGCATATTTACTGTAATTAATAACAAAATTAATAACAAAATAAGATAAATGTATTTTATAAAATAGTTATAAATTTAGATTATACTTCTACAATGTATGTTTAGTTGAGCTACAATGGTCGAAAGGTTCTTTTGTACACTAGGTCCTCAGACCAAACATTTAGAGCGTTTTTCATTTATCGTTCAATAAGCAGTGCTAAAAAAAAAGGTTATTTGTTTTAAGTTTGTCAAAAATATTTGCAATATATACAGATACTATGCAATTGTTTTTATTTCCGTTTTAAATTGTACTCACTTTTGCCTAATTTGCGTTTCTTTTTTAAACCAACACACCAATAAGCTTCATATGTTTATTTGTTAAAAGTTAATTTGCGAATTTAAATGATTTTATTTCATCATTTTCAAAGCTGATTTCAACTCGGCTCATAAAAATTTATGTTGTTGTTTCAAACATATAACAGTATCAAAATAAAATAGTTAAATACCAATTTCACAGTGAATATTTAACTTTTCAAACTTGAAAAAATTTATTAAGCCTTATTTTACTAATTATTTTTGTTATATTTTTGACTTTTAGTTTTCTTTATTTATTCTTAAAACTTTTAGAAATAAAATTTCACAATTTTGTATGAATATAAGTAACAAACATTTAAATTTAGAATTTTTGTTTAATGTAACTTTAATACTCAAACTAATAAGAAAGATATTAAAAAACGAATTCGGTATCACTTTAAAGATTAAAAATTGAAAAGAAAAAAAGTTTTTAAGAAGCTTAAATTACACACCAAGGTTAAAGTTGTTTTAAATTTTATTTATAAATGATCTTCCTAAAATGTAAAACACACTGTTGTTAGTTTAAAACTTCAGTTGTTTCTTTAATAATGGAGTACAATTAAATTTGAATTTTCTTAATAATACAATTTAATGGAAATATCTGTACAGTTAATAACTATTAAATTCAAAGAAAAAGTTATGTTCAGCAAAAGCACGTTTTTAAATGAAAAATATAAGTTCATAAACAGTATAATTTCTTTTAAAAAACCGATTTAAATAATAGTTTATTTTTTTAAGGCATAAAAGACAATTATTTCACATATAAAAATAAATTATTTTAAGCATCTTGTTTTTGAAGTGTTTTTTTAAGAAAATTAAATTTAAAAAAAGTTACAATTTTTCATGTTTACCATTAACCTAAATACTTTTACACTCACATATTTTAAAGAAACTTTAAGTTTATTTGTAACAACACATGCATGTAATTTAAGCAACATAGATTTTTAAAGAAATATCATGTTTTTTCATAAAATTATCAGTCAACAAAGATTAAAAAAGGAATAAGAGTTAAAAAAATCTCTAACATTCTTAAACATTATTAAACTTATTTCAGTACTTTAAACCTTTTTGATAAAATTTTAAATAGCTGAGTTATATTCGGCTTTGAAATTAATACATTACATTTACAAGGTAAAGTTATAATTAAGTAAAAATATATTTTATTCAGTTTAAGCTTATTGTTGCTGTTTTCAAAACTACGTCACAAAACAAGAGTAATTGTTCATAGAATTTGGTGCTTAAGATATTCTCTTATGTTTATATATCACCGATAAGTAATATATAATGAAAACAATTTCATTTTAAATATTCAGAGATAAAAATTTAAATTCAGAGACTATCATTTTTAACTAATCGAGTGCAATCGAGCTATTTTCGTCGTTTACTACTTTTTCTCTTAGTTATAAAATAAATAAGTAAAAATATTTAATTTTTAAATAAAAAGTTGTTAATACAAGTTATTTCTAAAACATATAAGTTCTATTACTTTCTGAATTATGAAACTTAAGATTTATTTAATAACTACAAGCGACTGGTGACTTACAAAAGACTATGGTAAAATAAACCACAACTTAGAACTGCAGTAAGTTTGCATAGGTTTATTTGAATTTTAATTTATTTATGAATTTCGTTTCCTGCTAAATTTTAAGGTGATTCTAACTCAGCTGTATTTATATCGTGTTAGTTGAACCAATAAAAGTTAATATAAGTTATTATAATATTTAAAAGCTTTAAACTAAATATTTATATATCATTTCATTACTTGTCAGTTCATGTTTTATTGGCATTGAAATTCGTTACGTGTTTTAAAAATTTTATTGTCAAACAGAAAGTAATTTTTGTTTCTTCAACTGTTTTTTCCTCCATATAAATTTAAATATAACATAATTGTCAAATTAAATTTAATTAGTCTTTATGTATAAAACATTTTAATCTCAACATTAACCTAAACTCTTTTATTTTTATTTACTTAATATACAGTGTAAAATTGCTAATTCTCAAAAACTGAACAAATTTGAAAACTATTTTCATTGAAATTACTTGTAAGAAATTAAAGTTGATATGTTATACTTGTTTTTAATTATAAGATGAGCAAAATTTCATTCATTAATTTCATTAAAAAAAATTTAAAACTTTTTTGTATTAAAAATATCAAATGCAAATAAAAAGTAACTATACACTTAAAAGAAAAACAACTGAAAAAACTCAATCTAGTAACTTAACTATTTTCTTCTGAAGTATCATTAAACAAACTGAAAAATTATCAGATATCACTAAATTAAATTTGAATTTAATACCCTTTGACTGAGTTTTGTATAAAGAATTTAACAAAGTTTTGATTTTCTTGTGACGTAAATCTTAGAAACCCACAAAACATTAAGTTTTTTATTTCTATTAAATAAAAGCTTCTACTAGCAATTTATATTTTGACAGTTTTCATATTTAAAAGCTGACTTTAGCTCAGCTAAACTAAAACCTTCATTATTATCAGATCTACAACAATGTTAAAAATGATGCAGTAAAAGAATGATTAAATATAGCATTGACGTGTTAAAAAACTTTAAACATTAGTAAAATTTTTGTTACCAACCTTTTTTTTTTTTGATTTTTTAACAAAAAAATAAAACTTTGATAAAAAAAGTTAATGAATTGTTTTAAGTTTAAGTAACCATTACTTAGTTTATTATTTTACTTCTGTAAGAAGAAAATAGTTGAGATCCGAATTTAAGTTTTTGAAATTATGAATTGTATTTATAATAATTTAAAGTTTCTTTTTCCTTCAAAGTAATATGTTTTCAAAATTTCATTAAAGATACTTAGAGTAAGGTCGTTTTAATGGTCAATGGACAACATTTTTTCATAATTAAAATAAAACTTTCAATTAATTCAAACTTCAATTTTGACTTTAATAGCCATTACATCTTAATAAATAATTATAAAAATATTTTGTTGATTTGTTTTTATTAAACAAAAATAATTGTTTAATTTTATGTTTTAGTAAAAGTATATTTATGCTTTGCTACTTTTACTTTTAGAAATATTGTAAATATTCATAAACAAGTATTTTCCTCAACAACTAGTAAGTAAAATTATTTAGATATGAACATATAAACTCAAACAAAAACAATCATTAGAAATTTTCATTTTAGTGACAAAAACATATTTAAAATATCTAAACTATATAAATCATGTTGTTTATATTATTTATTTTTATCCTGTGTTTTGCTTTCAAACATTAGTTTTGATGTTATAGAGTACAAAAATAGTACCAAAAAGTTATACACTAAAAAGATTTTTACAAAAATACTTCTTAAAGTTCAGGTAGCTACTTATGCTCATGTAGGTTTTATAAACCAATAAAAAAACATTTTATAGTAAGTAGAATATTTTTGCTAAACGTCAATTATAGCTCAAAAACTTGCATGTGTACTTTTTTTTGATTTATCAAATTCAGCAAGTACAATATAACTATATCTAGTATTGATTTTTGAATTGACTATTGTTGTAATGCTTCTATGCGAATTTATTGTTAGAAAAACATAATAATTTTTAAAAAACTAAGTATTTTATTGAAAAAAATTGAAAATGCTAACAACAGTCTTAGTGCTATTTACAAAACTGTCAAAATGAAAATAAAAAATTTACTAATATTAAGTTTGCTAAAAAATACTAAAAACTAAAACAACATACGTGTTCGATAAACGATTCATAATCAACTATTTTAAATTTAAAATTTTGTTTGTATAAAACTAGTTAAGTATAAACGTAATGTCTTCGACTTAAGCTTATTGTTCCTGCGTTTAAAAGCATAACGTCACAAAATATTTAATTGTGTTTAAATTTCAAATGTTTTTAATGCTAAACATATTCATTACGCTACTACTTTTATTTAATATTTTTCTAATTTTTTGATTTATGAATTCACCTGTTTCTAATTCAAGTACAAACACATCTTTTAAACTAAAAAAAACTTAAACGCTTAAATTATCTGTTTGACTGAAACACTATCAGTCTAAAAATACCCTAGCCAAATTTTACTAGTTTTTAGTTTATCTAAATAATTTAATAAAAAGTTTAGTGAAGCATTTTATAGTGGGCATTTGTAAACAACGTCAAAACGTGACAAATATTTGCTGAAAATACTTCGTTTAAAAGCTGAAAAGCTTATTTTAAGGACCAATAAAATTATTTTTGTTTGGTTCATCGGAGCCATGGATTTTCATGTGCCGTGAGGCAAGCTCAAGTTAACATATCACTTTAATCACTTTAATTCACAACCTTTTATCATTTGAAAGGTAAATAAATATTTTTTTTTTATGTAAGTTACCAACCATTTGTTTTTTGCAGTTCTGTAATTGTTAAAAAAATGTTTCATTAAAACAGTTTAGCTTACTAGTGCTTCTTTTAAAAACTGTATATATAGAACCTTTAGTGTAATAGATAAAAAGCACTAACTTTGTAAGTTAAAAAGAATTATTCATTTAGCCAACAATAATTCTAATTTACTATTTTTTTATTTTGATTGAACAAAATAGCCGGCTTCTACTTAAAATATTTTGCTAGATACTTGTTGAATCAATTTGTAAATACGTTATGATCAGAAGCTGAGCCTTAAAATTTATTTATTAAGTAATTTGTACAGCATTTCTCAATAAGATGTTGATATAGTTTAATATAAAAACTTTTGTTGTGGTTTTCAACGACTGATGTCATAAGTACACAACTTGTTTCTAAGTTTTAAATCGTTTTTTTTTCTTTAAACTTTTAACATACAGTAAGTTAAAAAAAGTTTTTGAACAACTAATCTAACGGAAATATTCTATAAAATTTTATCTAATGTTAGCGTTATAGTTTACACTTAAGCTATAAATAAAGAGGTAAAATAAATAAAACTAATCTTTTTTTATTTACACCTTTAAAATTTTGACATAAATAGCTAACCTTATAATATTAATAGTAGTTTAGAATTTAGAATCCATCAAGATCTCAACCTAGCAAACTGTATGAAACAGGGAAAAATTTTTAAAACAAGCTATATATTATTTCAAGTACTATCAACATTAAAGCACTAGAATATTACCAGAAAAATGACTAAATAGAAAACTCAAACAACTTAGTATTTGTAAAAAATAGCTATTATAAATTGTTACAAAAGTTTTTTTGAATACATACAAACACATGAGTGCACACAAAAATAGTACTTATAATATTTTCTTATTAAAGGACTTCAAAATATTCTTGAAAAACTTTTAAAAAAAAACTATCCTGAGTCAGCCTAGGTTACAGTACTCAAAAATTATTTTAAAAAACAAATAATTCGTAATATAATAACAATATGATTCGTTTGAAACCATATATTAAACATACTGCAAGGAAATAAAAAATAGAAGAAAACTAAAAAAAAATTAGACTATCCTAAGTTTAAAAAAACAAAGTAAGTTAAAGGGAGCATGTGTTAAAAAAATCTAGAAAAAAAAAACCGAGTTATCCAGAGTCTTTCAGAAATTCTAAATTAGAGTGACAGTTTATAAAACCCTACTACTAAATTAATTAAGGTTATTAAAACATATTTTTTTAGATGTAATTTGAATAAAAATAAATAAACTAAAAATCAAAATACAAATATTTTATTATGTAAACTTTTGACATTTTTATTTACAATAGGCTCAAAAACTATAACTTATTTAACTTAGTTGTGCAACCACTGAACAAAATTTACTCAATTAGTTTTCACTATGAATTTACATTTGAAAAATAAATATTTTTGTTAAAAAAGATGAGTTTTATGTTGAGTTATTAAAACCTCAAAAGACTTACTATTCAACAATTATTTGTTTGTACATGATATATAAAGAAATAAAAACATACTTGATTAATAAAAAGTAGGCTTTATTAAAAAATGCCTGGTTCACATGATAATTCAAAAAGAGTCGCATTTTAATAAAAAAATATTGTATAGTTTATGATAATTATAATAAGACGTTTAGATAACAATCGGTCATTTAGTACTACCGCGGTTTTACAGCAAAATAGCAGATCTTCAGATGCAATAGCAAAACAAAGATCTAAAGCACTATATATATACAGAGTAAAAAGTGATTAGTAATATATAAATGAGTTTTTTGTTGAATAATTTAAGTTAATTTAAAGTTTATTAAATACAACAATTTTTTAAAAGAACTGAACTGTTTGAAATTTAAAAACTAAGCAGCTGATGCTTAATTTTATTTAAAAAAAAAACTAGATTAAACTTTTTTTATCTTAGTTGAAAGATTTTTTTTACTCAGTTGTTTTGACCTGTTAGTAAAATATTAGTAAACTTTATTAATAAATATTGCATAAAAATAAAGTTAGCTAAAACTTGCATTTCTTTTAGAAATATCTAATCAAAGCACCACTATTTTATATATATTACTTATGCAAAACGCATGTTTAATCTAAACCAAGTACAAAAAATAAAATAATAAACTTAGTTTTGCATAAAACTTGTATAATCTTTAATTTATGCCAAAAAAATAAAAAAAACCCTTTCACTAATCACGACTTATGGCCCCTAACTTGCCCAATTTGAAAAACTCTGGTCAAACTTTAAACAAAAATCATAAGTTCTACTTTATAATTAGGAAAAAGTAGTAATTAAAACAACTGAAAAGTGGTTAGATAACCTAATCAAGTGTATAACAAAAGAAATAAAATTTATACCGCTAGTTAATTTATGTCATTAAGTTCAAAGTAGCTTAAAATTATTTGTTAACATGTTACAAACAAAACAATTTATGTCAGTCTTATTGTGAAGAAATTTATTTTTACTTTTATCGAGGTTCGATATATTATTGCAAATCCACCCATATTTTTCAGCACTTCGAAATCGATATTTCAGTGCATAATTTCTATTTTTGATATTACTCATTTTAGTTTTGTTTTTAAGCTGCATAATTAAAATTTTTTATACTTTTCTTAGAGTTATTTTTTTTTTTTACTTTATTAATTATTCTCTATATTTTTTATAAAAACTTTGTTGGTTATGTGTTCTTAAGTCATCATTTTAATTAAAATATCGGATAATTACACTACTAAATAATTATAACTGATAATAAGTAAAGTCAATAAAAGTATGCCCGCTTGTAAAGAAATTTTTTAGCTTACTTTACTTTATTTTACTGAAAAATAATTTTCACAAAAGTTACAAATATATAACTTTTACTTCTAATACCAAAAGTTTTGATTGTTAAAAACGGTACAATATAAAAACTTTTTTTTAATAAAACTGTTCTTCTTTATTAAAATATTGTAAATAACTAGTTTATTAATACTGATCTGTGCGTCAGTTTTATCTTTGAGTTTTACCAAAGATTATAAACAGAAAAGTAACTTGTTTTTTCAATTATTTATACTAAATGTATAAACACCAGTTCAATATTTTACGCTGTTTTATTACAATCTAAACCTAAAAAATATAGGAAAATAAACGTCGCATTTTTTTAACGCATTACTTGCTGTTTACACTAAAGTCAAATATTTTTAATTTTTGTTAATCTCTTCGTGACGTCATTAACAATTTCCAGTGATAAAACGCTTCATATTTTTTGATTTGAACAAAATGCATATTTTCATTACGGTTGTTCAAGGTAAGATTGATTCCGTTTCATTTTTATGCAGCCTGCACCGGCTGTAAAATTAACTGCTTTAATTCCCTTTTAACTAAAACTATAAACTTCTTGAAGCTAACGTATATAAGTTCGGCAAAAGTACTTTATATATGATGGTAACTTTTAAGTTTTAGAAACATTGTTCCATATTTTTTTATTTGAGTAACTCAAATAACTTAATAGTGTACAATTAGTGAATATTGAAAATACTTTTATTTAAATTAACATCAAAAGTAAATTAAGTTGCGTTTACACATTACAACTGTAAATTTATGTCATTTATTAATGTTTAATAAAAATTGAAAATATAAAACACAGTGTAAATCGGCAATTTCATCAATTTAAAATTCAGTAAAATGAGTGTATGTTAACTAATATTACATGTAAACAGTTTTTATGTTAAGTTTTAATGAAAAAGGTTTCAGTTTTAATTTTATCAATCATAGTTTTCTAAGTGTTTAAAATGATAAGTATCTTTTAAAATCAATTTTGTACTTGTGTTAATAAATGTCCCTTTATTTTACAGGAACTTTATTAGTTCTTACTTAACAATCTTGCGTAATTCATTTTATTTTTGAGTTATCAGTAAACGATGCTCTTAAAATAATAAAAGTTTAAAAAGTTATTAATTTATAAATGTTTTACTTTAGTTATTATTATAAAGACTTAAGACCTTAAGTTAAACTTTCTAAATTAAAATTACAATAATAAAATTTTGTTTAAGTTTTTTACATATTTGATTTAGTGTTTTATATATAAATCTAAAAAAATAATTTTTTTGCTTATAGTAAAGCTTTTTAAATCAATTCCTCTAGTGGCGTAATATTCATTTTGCAGCAAAAATCCTTTGTAGCATTTTGTATAAATAAAAACTACTTAACAGAAATTAATTTAAAGTAATGCTGGTATCCCTTAGGCTTGGGAAATTTTTACACAGTCTGAGATGCTGTTAAAAAATAAACATGAAAATTTTTTTTTAAAGGTTTGCTATTAGTAAGTAGGTGTTTTTTTAATAATTTATTAAGAAAAATAAATATGTAAGTTTATGATACAAATTTAATATCAAGAAACTTTTTTTTTATTACAAATAAAATGAGTAAAATTGTTAATATAAGCTTAAACATATGTAGGGAATTTGTTGTTTTTGCTAAAAATGTTTCTATATAATACAATTTTTTTTACTTATTACAACTTATTACAAATTTTTCAGTTATAACGTTTTTTAGTTTACAATATTTTTTAAATTTATTCTTCCTAATGTGCAAGCCAAAAAACAATAATAGAAATAAGTTTTTAAATGTATCTATAGGTCAATTAACTAAGCAAAAATAAAATATTCTAATAAAGAAATCAAAAATATAGTTTAAAATAAATAAAAAGATATCAGCTGCTTAGTTTTTAAATTTATTTTCAATTAAAGCTAAAACTATTAGTTTGTATTGGTTTAGTATAAGTAAGTAAAAGTGGTACTTAAATCTTTGCATTAGACTATGACTATTTTAATACTGTACTAGAGAGTAAAATCTAAGTGTTCAAATTTTAGTAAATTTTTGATTTTTGTTAATAAAGTATAATTAGAATTAAGTTAAAGCAAGTTTTAGCTTTAAATATTTTTACAAAAAAGTCATTTAAATTTGATAAAGTAAGAATTAAAATTACTTTGTTAATAGATACTTTTCTAAGAAAAAATATTATGACACTCTTTGAAAATTTAATAAAAGTAAGCTGACAAAAAACAAATCAAACTCCATTTTAGTTGTTTTCTTTAAGTTTTTTTTTTCTAAGTTTCAACTGCTACATATTTATTTAAATTAATTTTATACTGCATTTGTTTGTTTTTAATCACTGTTAAAATAGTTTTAGCTTAAAACTATAAAATATATTGAGCTAAATCAAGAACAAAATTAGTTAATCATATAAGTCATACACAAGTATACAAGTAATTATCATAAAAGTTTATCTATTTTATTTGTATAATTATGAAAGTTGAATTTTAACTAACTTATACTTTAAAACCTTTAATTAAAAAGCTAAAGCTGTAATGTTCAAATTTTATTATGTCGCAATGTAAAGAACAGAAAATTTATTGTAGTAGTTGATGTAAGCCTAACCTACTTTCTTCTATTTAATTATTTGTACTAGATTAAATAAATATAAGTAACACTTTTTTTTTTAAATCTTGTTAATAAAAAATTGCAACTACTTAGTCAATCCATAAAAATATAATAATTTGTAACCGTTTTATTTTGTTTATTACTATCAAAACTTAAGACCTTTAGGTTTACCTTCCAAATTAAAATATTAATAATAAAGCTATTTTGTTTTATTATATGTCTTTTTAGCTTTATAATTTTAAAACTTAAAATAATTCAACTTTTTGTCTGAGCGTAAAGTTTTGAATTTAAATCCTTTAGTGACGTAATATTTGTTTTACAGCAAAAAATCTTTATAGCTTTTTATAAAAAAAATACCACTAAAAAATAATTAAAAGTGAAGCTGGTCCCCCCTTGGTTTGGGGAATCTTAAAAGAGTCCAGGTGGCTGTTAAAAAATAAGTATGTAACAATTGTTTTAAAAAATTTTGCTATTAATAAGTATTTTTTTTAAATAAATTATAAAACTTTATTAGTTTCTAAGTTTATGATACATTTTACAAATAAATAAACGTTTTATTACAACCAAAATTGTGGAAAATTATTTATATAAGTTTGAACATATGTGGGGTATAATGTTGTTGTTTTTTTTTTGGATATGTTTCTAATATCACAATTTGCACTTTTTATTAAATTTCTGAGTTACACAAACAATTTTAATTTAGAACATCTTCAAAACTTTCTTTTTTTTATAATGCACAGGTCAAAAAACAGTGGTGGAACAACATTCTTAGATGTTTTTATAGTAATAATTTTAGTTGCTTATTCAGCACTAATGCAAACCAATATTTTGAGTTTTAATCAAAAATACCAGCTTTGTTTTAGTTTTTGTTGTTGTTGTTGTATTAAACGTCTAGCCGTTTTAAAAACCTTTTACAAAATTATTTCAAAAAAACTTTTCTAGCGGATAACTGTAAAAATGAAATTTTATAAAAGAGATATTACTTATTTTAAAGGTTATATCGAGTTTCCGTAGCTAAACAGCAGAAGCTAAAAAAATTAAAATGTGTTTTTTGTTAGTAACAGAATACAGTTTGGTTGAGCTGTGTAAGTTTAACTATTAACTTGTATCAAAATATTTTTTTTTGCTAAAACGGTTTTACTTTACAAGGAATAAATTATAGAAAGTTCCTAATTATGTGATAAAATTCTAATAGCTTCGTAAATTAGTTTTTATAATATTTATAAGTTTTTTAAATTAACGTGTGTACTTAAGCTACAAAACCTATTATTGTTTTCAGTAAACTTTAATAGGTTTAATAAATAAAAAAATGTTTAATAAATATTGAAAATAGTTAAATAAATTTTATATAAGATTAGAGGTAGTATAAACAATTAGTTAAACGTGATGCGTTTTAATGTTATACAATAAAAACATTTTAGGACTAAGTTCATATTGTACCAACGAAAATAATAAAAATATTTCACTTGTTTAAATATTAATAAAATAAATCAAAGGAAACATACCTTTTTTGATATTAGTTTTATTTTATCTTTTACAAAGTCAAAATGCTTTCTTGGTTAAAATTTTACTTTTTAGACTACTTACTTTGTAATAAAGATTTTTGTTTTCTCATTTACGGTAGAAGTATAAAAAATTACACACTTTGTTTATAAACACAAAGTGTAAAAATATTTTGAATTTTAACCAATTAGTTGGTTTTAAATAACTATTTATAGTTTTTTTTAGTTGTGATACTTATTATGATATCGGTTTCAGTTAAAAATTTAAATTGTAATACTTTGACTTGTAACTAACTATTTTACTTTTTATATAATAATGTGAATTATTAATATATAATATGGTATATAATTTTAGAGATATTTCTTATTTTCTTGACTTTATATAGTATAAGTATGAAATATATTATAAATTAAATAGCTATTTTTTATAACTAAAATAAACTATATTTTGTCATATTTTATTGTTTTAAAGTTATTTTAATAAAAATATTGTTTCCTTTTTTTTTTCTTTTAACCACATACGCTAACAAGTTTATAGGTTTTTTGTTAAATATCTTAAACTTTTACATATCAAATTTTTTTGATCATTTCGTTATTTAAATTCATTCATTCTCATCCCAACAAACAAGTTAAACTTAAATCAAATCCCAAACCAGCTACTTATCAGATAACACATTCCTATTCAGTTTCAATCGAATAAAAATTACTTTAAGAGTAATAATTTCATTATTTCAATAGAATTTCTATGAATTTAATTTTATCACTGTATTTTTAAAGTATATGAACTTTTTTTGTTCTTTAAAGTTTAAAATTATTGTTATTTATTTTATCTCTAAAACAATTTAAACCAATGGTATAGTTAGAACTGTAGATATATAACTTTATTCATACCAAAAATGCACTAAAATAAATTTATAAATTATAAAGGCTCTAGCAGTCATTATGATAAACTTAATGTTTTAAACTCGTAAATGCTAGTAATACATATTTTAAATTTTATAACCCTAAGAAAATTTCTGCTGGAACGAAGATAATTCCTGTTTTTATAGGACCGAAAAGATCCTGTTTTAGATTAAGTTGTTGTTACTGTAATGCTACACTATTAATTTAATTTCAGTTTCGTTATAATTTATGAGTTGTAGTATTGATGTACCGTTTTTTAATAACGGATCATTTACAATTTCGGTTTAAACAAGTTTTAGTATTTTAATGATGAACTTTTTATATATTCTTACAAAAAAGTCTATCTCTATTTTTTTACAAATTAAGGTATTTATTTTATAACTAATGAAACGGATTCTAATACAAATGTTGTAATGTAGAAGTAATTATCTGTAAGTTAAATTATTATAGTTTGTTTAAATAAAATTTGACAAATATGTGTTTTTAAGTTATTAAATATGATCACTTAGTATAATCTGTTAACAAAACAAATATGTTTAAATAATAAGTTTAACCATAGTGTAAAAAAGTACTTTATAGATAACAGATAAAAATTAGTGCTTTAATATCAAAAAAAAAGTCTAATTTAGTCTTTATAGTAAACATATATCAAATTTTGTTATATTTTACAAGTTACTAATGCCTCTAATAGTAACAGTTCCATTTTAAGAACAGTCTACCGAGAAATAAATCTACAAATTATTTTATATACAGCTATTTAATGGCTTTTAATACAACTCCAAAGGATCCCTGTTATTTTTTTATAGGCAATTTATGCCTAAACAATGTTTTAGAATATTTTTTTAATACATAAAAATTTGCTTTTTAGTTTGTAATTTATTATTTCTATTTTTAAATTAATATATGTATTATTAATTATATTTCGTTTATTTAAAAATATTTTTGAAAAATATTTGTAAAACATTTTGATTATTTTGTTTCTACATTATATTTATCAAGTACTATTACTTTAAAGTTTACACAAAAAAACTGTTATTTGTTTTTTAGTTATATTTCATAAATTGTATACAATTAAAAACTAAAAAAATCAAACAATTTATGTAACCATGAAATCTGTAAAAGTGTTTTATCTTATTTATGGGAGGTAAACTAAACGCTTATCATAAGAAAGTTGATAAACTGTTTTGTTATTCTTGATAACTTAGTTGATTACCAAAATTATGCACAATTTTTTTTGTATATTTTTGATTATAATTTGGATGACTTGAATAACACACAAAACGAGTATGAATCTAAATACTAGCATATTCTATTTTTTATTTGTTTCAATTAATTATTTTTTTAAATAATGTTAAATGTTTAAATGTTAAAGTAGTTAGCTGTTTAAAGCTTTTTTTTTGTATTCTTTAGTCGTCAGAAGTAGATGAACAAAATAACATTAACATTTTTATTTAGATTTAAGATTGTTACAAAGGATTTAGGTTTTAAAAGTAGTTTCTTTATAAAGTACAAAGAATATATACACTTTTTTATTTCAGTTTATCCGTTTATAATCTAATATTATTAAAAAAGTATTTAAGTTTAAAGTTAATTATATTAAAACCTTTAAAAATGCTTTTATACTTTTCTGAAATGTTCTTTCTTAAAATCTACAATCTTATTTTTGTAAGTTAATTTGAAAAAATACTTATTAAACACAAATCTTATAGTGTAAAACTAAAAAAGTTCAAAACTTAAAAACTGAATGTTAAAACATTAATCATTGTGAAGGGTCAAAGTTATAATACATATCTTTGTTGTGTTAAAAATAGGAGATTATTAAAATTCAGCATTTATAGAATTTTATTTTGATAATTGTTAGTGTTATTTTTTTCTTTTTAGCTTTTGCTATAAAAAACTTACATTTATCGTTAGAATGATAATTAGACTTCATTAAAGTTGTATAATCATTTTAGACATTCGGAAGTTTAACCATAAAATTAAAAAATAAGTTTCAAAATGGATTCAAAATCAGCTAACAAAGATATAGTTTCCTTACACAGTGTAATTAAAATATCTTTATTTTGAAAATATTTAAAATCCAAAAATATATTTTTCTAATTTATTGAAATTATAAGTCTGTCCGAAGAAAAATGAGCAAACTAATAAAAGAAGTAAATGGTTATTGAAAAGATAACATTTACATTAAACACCC
Organism: Thalia democratica; assembly: GCF_965202585.1. Taxonomy (NCBI): domain Eukaryota; kingdom Metazoa; phylum Chordata; class Thaliacea; order Salpida; family Salpidae; genus Thalia; species Thalia democratica. The sequence goes on from NW_028139249.1 coordinate 88,472, forward strand.
TTTAAAATTTAAAATATTATTTTTACGTAAATTAACAATAAATTTTATTCAATTTTTCGTTTTAAAAAACTAAAATAAAACAGAAAGAGTTTTAGATAAATAAAACAGAAAGAAAAACAAAACAGAAAGAGAAAATAAACAACTATTTATTTATTATATTGTTTCTAAAATGTTCTTTGTTAAAGTCTACAAGTATATTTTTGTAAGTTAAATTAAAAATTAGCTTTTTAAAACAAATCGTATGGTTTAAAACGAAAAAAATATTAAACTTAAAATTAAATTTTGAATTATAAGAGTCAAAATTTCAACACATGGCTTTGTTGTATTATAAGTTAAAGTTTATCAAAGACTTAGCATCTTTTGTTTAATTTTTTTGTGATGATTGTCAGTTGTATTTTTTTTATGTTTCACTATAAAAAATTTACATTACCGCTAGAAAAATGAAAAACGCTTTTACAAATTGATTACCGCTTGTAAAGAAATATTTTAGCTTACTTTATTTTTTTTTACTGAAAAATAATTTTCACAAAGGTTACAAATATATAACTTTTACTTTTAATACCAAAAGTTTTGATTGCTAAAAAGGGTACAATATAATAAATGTTTTTTTATAAAACTGTTCTTCTATATTAAAATATTGTTATTAACTAGTTTATTAATACTGATTTGTGCGTCATATTTATCTTTGTAAGTTTTACCAAAGATTATGAACAGAAAAGTAACTTGTTTTTTTAATTATTTATACTAAATGTGTAAACACCAGTTCAATATTTTACGATGTTTTATTACTATCCAAACCTAAAAAATATAGGAAAATAAACGTCGCATTTTTTTAACGCATTACTTGCTATTTACACTAAAGTCAAATATTTATAATTTTTGTTAATCTCTTCGTGACGTCATTAACAATTTCCAGTGATAAAATTCTTCATCTTTTTGTATTTGAACAAAATGCATGTTTTTATTACGGTTATTGAATGTAAGGTTGATTCCGTTTCATTTTTATACAGCCTGCACCGGCTGTAAAATTAACTGCTTTTATTTTCCTTTTTAGAAAATAGAACTATGAATTCCAGAAAGCTAACGTATATAAGTACGGAAAGAACTAAACATGTTAAAAAAGTACAAGGTTTAAAAGTTTAGGAGAAGGTTTTAGAAGAAATTTGAATTGTTATAAGTACAAAAAAAACAAAAGTAAGCCTATGTGTCGATGTGTTTAAAAAAAATGGTTCAAACTAACCAAAAAATATCCGAGTTAGCCAGGGTACACAGAAATTCTAAATTAGAGTGATATTTTATAACCCCTACATCTAAATTAAATGAGATAACCAAAAATGACTTAAATAAATACGATTTAAACAAAACTGAAAAATAAACTAACTTAAGCTCAAAGCATAAATTAATGTTTTAAGTATGTATTAAAGTTAGACGATTTTATTTACAACTGGCTCCAAAGTTATAATTTTTATACTTTAGTGGTGCTACCATAGTAACAAAACTCACTTTGTTAGTTTCAAATATAAATTTATATTTGAAATGTTACTATTGCTGTTAACAAAACTTTTTGTTCAAAAAAATAATTTTTATGTTGGGTTAGTAAAAATTCAAAAACTTACTAAACAACAATTATTTTGTAAAGCATGATCTATAAAATTGTGATAACGTACTTGATCAATGAGAAGTACAATTTATTACAAGTTGCCTGGTTGGCATATAAAGAGTTGCAGTTTGATTAAAAAAAATTGTATTTATAATATTTCTAATACTTAATAAAATTAAACTGTTTCAAAGTTTAAAACTAAGCACCTGATGCTTAATCTTTTTATTTTAACTAAGTGTTTCTTTTCTTAATTGAAAGATTTTATTTTCGCTCAGTTAATTTGACCTATAGAAACATTGCATACAATATAGATAGCTGAAATTTTAATTCAAAATTCAAAAAAGCTGAACTAAGCATTAAAAATTTTCTATAACTTTCTTATGCAAATAATATTTTTTTAACATGTTATAAAGAAAAAAATTTAATGTCAGTCTTACTGTGAGGAATTTTACTTTTTTTATCGAGATTGGATATATTGTCCATATTTTTCAGCATCTTAAGAATGGTATTATAAAGCATAGTTTCTATTTTTAATCTTATTTATTTTCATTTTGCTTTTAAGGTGCAAACTGAACTTTTACATATTTTTTTAGAATTATTTTTATAACTTTTACTTTATTAATTATTTTCGATATTTTAAATAAATTTTTTGTAGTTTATATTGTTTTTTTTTTTCACCATTTTAATTAAAATATCGGAAAGTTACACTACTTAAAAGTTAATAATTTTAATTGACTCTTAGCAAAGTTAACAAAAGTATGTCAGCTAGGAAATTAACTTTATTAGAAACTTGTTTTTGCTTACTTTGTTTCTTTTTTTATTGAATAATAATTTTTACAAAGAATATTAATAATATAACTTTTACTTTAACCACCAGAAGTTTAGATAAAAAAAAAGTGTACAAAATAATAAATTTTCTTTTGATAAAACTGTTCTTCTATATTAAAAATGTTTATATAAATAGTTTGATAATACTGATTTGTGCGTCAGTTTTATCTTTGTAAGTTTAACACAAAGATTATAAACAGAAAAGTAACTTGTTTTTTCAATTGATTTTATTAAACGTATAAACATTGGTTCAATATTTTACGCTTTTTTATTACAATCTAAACCTAAAACATTTTGAAACATTAATGTCGCATTTTTTTAAACGCATTTACACTACAGTCAAATATTTATAATTTTTGTTAATCTCTTCGTGACGTCATTAACAATTTCCAGTGATAAAACGCTTCATATTTTTTTATTTGAACAAAATGCATGTTATCTTTACGGTTGTTGAATGTAAAGTTAATTTCGTTTCTTTTTTATACAGCCTACACCGGCTGTAAAATTAATTGCTATTATTTTCCTTTTAAACAAAACTATAAATTTCTTGAAGCTAACGTGTATAAGTTCGGCAAAAGTACTTAAAGTATGATGGTAACTTTAAAGTTTTAGAAAAATATTTATTTTTTGAGTAACTCAAATAATTTATAAAAAACAATTAGTGAATATTGAGAATACTTTTATTTAAATTGACATAAAAAGTAAATTAAGTTGCGTTTACACATTACAACTGTAAATTTATGTCATTATATAATGTTTAATAAAAATTGAAAATTTAAAACACAGTGTAAATCGGCAATTTTATCAATTTAAAATTCAGTAAAATGAGTGTATGTCAACTAGTATTAAATGTAGACAGTTTTTATGTTAAGTTTTAATGAAAAAGGTTTTAGTTTTAATTTTATCAATCATAGTTTTCTAAGTGTTTAAAATGATAAATATCGTTTGAAATCAGTTTTATACTTATGTTAATAAATGTCCCTTTATTTTAAATAAACTTTTTTTAGTTCTTACTTAACAATCTTGCGTATTACATTTTATTTTTGAGTATTCAATAAACGATGCTCTTAAAATAATAAAAGTTTATAAGTTATTAGTTTATAGCTGTTTTACTTTAATTGTTGTTATAAAAACTTAAGACAATAAGTTAAACTTTCTAAATAAAAATTACGATGATAAACCTTTGTTTAAGTTGTTTACATATTTATTTTAATTTTTTATTTATAAACATAAAAAAAAACTTTTTTTCTTATAGTAAAGCTTTTTATTCAATTCCTCTAGTGGCGTAATATTCATTTTGCAGCAAAAATCCTTTGTAGCATTTTGTATAAATAAAAACTACTTAACAGAAATTTATTTAAAGTAAGCTGGAAATTTTTACACAGCCTGAGTGGCTGTTAAAAGGTTTGCTATTAATAAGTTTGCTATTAATAAGTAGGTGTTTTTTTAATAAGACATTATGAAAATTAATATGTAAGTTTATGATACAAATTTAATATTAATAAACTTATTTTTTCTTACAAAAAATTTGTAAAATTATAAGTTTAAACATATGTAGGGAATTCGTTGTTTTTGCTAAAAATGTTTCTAAATAAAACAATTTTACACTTACTTATTACAACTTATTACAAATATTTGAGTTATAACGTTTTTTAGTTTACAATTTTTCAAAATTTTTTCTTTCTAATGTACAGGCTCAAAAACAATAATGGAACAAAAATTTTAAATGTGTTTTAAGTACTAATTATACTTACTTATTCAGAACTAATACAAACTAATAGTTTTAGTTTTAATTGAAAATACCAACCTAGTTTTAGTTTCAGTTTTTATTGTTGTTGCAAAAGTATTTTTAAAATAAAACGTGTATAAAGTGTTAACATATGAAAAAAAAAGTAACCTTTATACATAAAACTTGACGTGATGATTCCACAGTTTAAAAACTAAGATGAGTTTTATTATTCTGTTCAGTGTTAACATATCAAGCTAAAAATACTTTTGAATTTTTCAGTATTTTGCTAAAAGCAGTATGTAAATCACGCACTTTTTAGGTATGAACTTTTTAGGTGTCTGTATAATTTTTAAAGTGCGTATTGAAGTATTAGTTTACTACCTGATCATTTTATTAAATTATATATTTTGTTCTATAGATTATACTTTAATTATTCTAACTATTATTAATTTTGTTTAGTCAGTTTTATAAAAAGTTAAGATTAATTTCTTTTAACCTACTTCTATCGAAACAATTAATTTAAACTTAAACAATTTATAGTTTTGTAGACACATTTTAGTTTTATAAGTTATTTAGTATAATAATAAAAAAATTACCAAATAAATAGTTTTAAATATCATTAAATAAACAAAGATTACTAGGTATTTAGCTATATTTATAAATATATGTATAAATACCTAAAAATTCAGGTATAATTAAATATAACATTTTTAACACACACGAAATAACAACACGCAAACAGTTCATAACATTAATTAATTTATTAAAATAAAGTAGATAAAAAAAAAACTTTCAGATGGAATCAGTTTTATATTTTGTTGTAATTTTAGTTTATGATTTAATCGAACAACTATTTTTTAGTTATACTTGACGTTCACCATACAAATATCAAGAACCATTATTTTTTTCAAATAGATGTTTGTAATAGAATTTATAAAGCATAACAAACTAAAACTATTTACATTTTTGACTTTGTAACACAGTTCTTTATTTTATTTTATTTTTTGACTTATGAAATATGGGTCCAATTCAATTTCTGAAAGGCTTAAAAGTTGAAAATTTTTTTACAAGAAATTTATTCATTGAATTTTTTCGTTATAATGAACTTTTTAATTTGTTTTAAGCACGAAAATTTATAAAAAGCATAGAAAGCTACATGTTACGTCCTTTTATTTTTTAAGTCATTGTAAATGTAATAAATAAGGGTAATAATGAATTAAGTAATAAAGAAATTTTTTGAAGAAAACATAAAATTTTTGACTTCAACTTTGATCGTTGTAATTAACATTACAAAAAAAAATGAAACGTTTTACAAAATAAACTATTTTTTGTAAAGTTTTTAGTTTTAATGAAAATTTCATAAGTCAGTAAAGTTATTTATAATTTTAGGTTTTAATTTCAATCATGAAAGTAGTATTAATTCAAACTTAATTACTCTAAAATTTTAAATATAACGTTTTCTTGTACTGTTTAAGTTAAAAAACATAAAGAAAGGTTTATTTCTCAATAGAAGAAAATTTAAGTTAAGTAAGAAACTTAAAATGTCAAATGAAAATGGAATCAAATTGCTGATTGAAATTATCAAGATTGGAAAGCAACTGAAAGAGAAACTTATAGCATTTGAAGCTCAAAAGGATATGGAGTTTAATTCACTCCAAAATGATATTTGCAAGTTAACAAATGAATACGCTGAGAAAAGCTTGAGTCTTGAACAAAGGTTGGTTGAATTGAGAAATGATGATTGTACATGTGAAAAAGTCTTGACCTTGAAAAAAGATATACTGCAATAGAACAAAAAATTAGTGATCTACAGACATCACTCCTTCAGTTTAAACAAAAAATTTTTACAAAATTTGAAAAGATCCAAACAAAGTTTGTCACCTACGCTGATGCAGTTCGATTGAACAAACCAGCTGAGTTTTTCACAGATATTAGTACAAAAATGAATTTGGTTACCAAAAAAACTGAAGCTCAAAGTGATGAAAAATTAAAATAAAAAAAGGCACTCAATGTGATTGTATTTAGTATTCCAGAATCAGAAAATCCTAAAAGCTCACTTGAAAATTCAAAAAGAGATTTGAATACTATTCAAGAAATTTTGGGAGTGCACAAAATTATTAAATCTGAGTTCAACTCATTGTACAGAATTGGAAAAATTATCAAGAATAGATGCAGACCAATTATAATTTAGCTCAACAATTTGGAAGCTAAGCAGAGACTTTTAAAATTGAGAAGTTTAAAAGTTATTAGCAAAGGAAAAGAAAACGCAGTATATATTAATCCCGATAGAACGGATTCAGAGCTATTGGCTTTTAAAAAACTGCGAGAAGAGTTAAAAATAATACAACAACTAGCTGATGATAAAAATTTGAGAGTACAATACGTAATAACAAACAACAAAATAGTTAAAAAAATACAGCAGCCCTTTCGTTACACCACCCTGGAACTCTGGGGTTAGTGTTAGTTGTAACAACTTTGTTAAAAACTTTAGTACATTTAATATATTTAGTCAATCTGTTAATTCTGATGGTAATAGTAGTGATTTTTTCTTAATAATAGTATTGTTACTTTTTTAAAAGTTAAGTGTACTGAAGTCTTAAGCACAAGTTTTCTTAATAGGTCAAAGTCTAGTAAAAATTTTCTAATAAAAGTTTCCTATACAAATATTAGATCTTTCTTAAACAAAATAAGTTTTGTTGAGTTTGATATGTACACATACGTCATAGACTTATTTTTCTTTACTGAAACTTGGTTAAATCCTAACATTATCAATTCTATTTTTTGTCCATCTGGGTATAACGTTATTCGCAATGATAGATTGAGCAGGGGGGAGGCGTTGCTGTTTTTGTTAAAAACTGTTTAACAATTATTGAAGCTAAAAGTCAATTTATTGCTTTTGACAGTTTTGAGTTTATATGCTTTGATTTAATTCTCAACGGATTAAAGTTAAGATTTCTATGTATTTATATCCCTCCAAATCTTTCTAAATCTAAAAAAAATGTATTTTAACCACATACGCTAACAAGTTTATAGGTTTTTTACTTAAATATCTTAAACTTTTACATACTAAATTTTTTTTGATCATTTCGATGTTTAAATCCATTCATTCCAAAAAAAAAATTAAACTTCAATTAAATCCCAAACCAGCTACTTATCAGATAAGAATTCAGTTTCAATCGAGTAAAAATTATATAAGAAAAATATTTTAATACTTCAATATAACTTATAAGAATTTAAGTATAATCACTGTATTTTTAAATTATAAAAACTTATATTTGTTGTTTAAAACCTAAAATTTTTATAACGTATTTTATCTCTAAAACAATTCAAACCAATGGTATAGTTAGAACTGTAGATATATCACTTTACTCATACCAAAATGCATTGAAATAAAACTGATAAAATATTAAGCCTCTAGCAGTCATTCTGAAAAACTTAATGTTATAAACTCGTGAACGCAGAATATAATTTTTAAATATTTCAACACCAATTAAATTTCTTGTGGAACGAAGATAATTCCTGTTTTAGATTAATTTGTTGTTATTGTAATACAACATTATTGATTTAATTTTAATTTAGTTACAATATATGAGTTGTAGTATTAACGTAGCGTTTTTTTCTATAACGGATCACATTAAAAATTTTGGTTTAAACAAGTTTTATTATGTTTTAGTAATGAACTTTTTATATATTCTAACGAAAAAGTCTTTTTTTTTTGCAAATTAAAGTATTTATTTCTTAACTAATGAAACGTACTCTAAAACAAATTTTGTGATGTATAAGTAAATATGTGTAAGTAAAATTATTCTAGTTTGTTTGAATAAAACAAAATTATGATATGCTCCATAATCGAGTACACAAAATATACCTGAAATTTAAATTAAATTACAAACGAGATTCATTAAAATTGGATTAACCGCATTTTGTTGATAAAATTATACTAATCATAATTAACATAAACTTAATTTAGACCTCAAGTTTAACGAATTATGATATGCTCCATAATCGAGTATACAAAATATACCTGAAATTTAAATTAAATTACAAACGAGATTCATTAAAATTGGATTAACCGCATTTTGTTGATAAAAGTATACTAATCATAATAAACATAAAGTTTAATTTAGACCTCAAGTTTAACGAATTATGATATGCTCCATAATCGAGTACACAAAATATACTTGAAATTTTAATTAAATTACAAACGAGATTCATTAAAATTGGATTAACCGCCACTTAGACAGTTTATGCCACTTAGACAGAAACTAAGCTAAAATTCTCCATTTACATAAGAGAGTATTTATGTCTCAAATTGTATAAATAAAGTTTGGACATCTTTTAAATTAGACACTTTAAAAATACCGTTTTTGTCCACAAATTTTCAGGTAATTTTTGTTTTCACCTACTTACAATTATTACGTCATGACCCTGCAGTCGCATACAGTAAAAACTTTGTAATTTTTACATTTACTTTAGTTGTATATGGATATATTTTTTGGATTATAAATTATTAAATTTGTTTCAAATAAGACTAATATAATTGTATGTACATAACAAGTGTTGGATAAGGTGTATCTTAGTTAAACTAACAGACACAAACATATATGGAAATAATCATTTAAAAATGTCTATCATAAAAAACTATGATAATAAAAAACTTTTTCTTAAAAAAAAAATTATTTTTATTTTATTAAATCTTGTACATGGAAAATCAGCAACACGTAAACTACAAACTTGTATATCAAATAAAAGTATATATAAAACACCGTAACTAAATTTAAACTTCAGATTATATCCATACTATTTGTAACAAGCTACTTAGCTTGTATTATTCATAATATTTTATACTAAAATGCAGTAGACGTTTGCTAGATAATTATTTGTGTGCTTTTTATGTTGTAGATAACAATAAAATTCTCAACTAAATGATATGGAGAATTATCAACTAAAAATGTTCAATTTGATTAAGAAAGCAATGTTTCACTCACGATCGAAATATTGTTTTGTTAATAAGTCTTAAATTTTGTCAAGATAATCATTAAAAAAAAACTTGTATTTGTGTTTTGTTGTTTACACTAGGTTTTGTAATTAAAAAAAAATTAAAATTCCTTCATAAGCAACATCTGCTACATAGCTACATTGTTATTGTGATGTATGACTAGTACGACTTGTATTCTGAACATGACATTAAACTGTATCCTGGTGTATGGCTCAAAAAACGGAAAGTTTTTTTTCGTACAACAGGTCTAAAATATTTGAGCGATTTTTTTCTTTCAATAGACAATGTTAGTTAAATCTGTTTATTTTGTCACTACGAATTTTGAATTTTTACAAAAATGTGACTTTAACCGTTTTTTCTGACTTTAAAACTAAACCGTTGTGTGTCAACATATAGTTAGATTTATTTAGTACCTTACCTAAATGATTAAAAATTCTTGTTATTTCTTTTTATAAAAATGCTGGTACTAGTTGTAACAATTTAAACTAATTTCAACTAAACTTTTTTATTAATACAAATATATGCTTTCATTATATTTTCTTTTTATTACTTCTTTTATGAAAGACATTAAATTCAGAAACAGTAAGCTTGTTTTTATTTTAATTAAAAAAAAGCAATGCTAGTATTTTACCATTTCGTGTTTGTAATTGTTCTTAGTTTTTGTAAAAGGTAAAAAAGAAAGAGTTTTACAATATATTTAGCTTTATACTCAAAACTTGAATAATTATTCAATAATTTTACAAAAGGAAGCAATGTTAAATAAAACAGTAATTAAAATAGTTTTAATGTTGATTTTGATGTATTAGTGACGTGGCTATCTAATGTCACTAAATCAGACTTCATTAAAATTATAAATGTAAGATTTTAGTATGATAGATAGTAGTGAGAATTTTAGATCAATAATTTTTTTAATCATTTTTGGGTTTTTCAATGACTATATTACAGTTTTTTAAGCTACGTTATTTTAAACACTTAAAGACGGCATTAAATAATTAGTTATTAAATTATTGTCAACAATTAAAATTTTTTTTTTCCTTGTTCGAGTTTAACTTTAAAATATTTATTTCTACAGTTAAACAATAAATGTTTATTAAATTAAGTAGAAGGTTACTGTTTACAAACAAAATAGAATGAAGTTTATTTAAACATCATTTGTATCTAACAGTGATCAATGATGTTTATTTTCTCAACATTTTACTTCACTAAATTAATATATTAACAGTCTAGTTAGTAATTACTTAGTGTGATATTGGTATATAAGTTTCTAAGCTGAATTGATATCAGCTATACAACATATTTATCACTTAAACCTTTTTTTTTTAATTTTATATATATCATAACTAAAACTATTTAACTTGGTTTCTCAATTTTTCTCTAATTTAACTAATTTTAAAAGCAGTTATTTTAAGAAGTGAGACTAGTAAACTAAGTTAAAATAACTAAACACTTCAGTTGCAGGTAATCTAAAGTAAGTAAGAAACAAATATAACAATTTAAAGTAATTTTGCTGTTATTTGCAATGTGAAGCTAACTTTCTTTATATTATTTCGTAGCATTAGGGCTAATTTTAATATTAAATTATAAAATGCAAACAAAAGTAAATGTTTCATTAATTCAGATTTTTTCTGATTGATGAACTTGATCTTGTTATTTCTTACCTCTTTATATACCAACAAAAAATCAAGTTTTTAACTAGTTTATCTGATCTCAGAGGAAAAGTTTTTATTCTAAATTAAACTCAAATATATATATATATATATATATATAAAATAAGGTTAATGTTTAAACATAAACACTTTCAACTGGCTTTGTATTTTGAATTTAACTGGCTGATGATCAGAGCTTTATGAAAAATTAAAGCTTTGTGAAACATATGTTCCAGAATTTTTAAAATCGCCATTTGAATAAATTATATATATATATATATATATATACTTTTAAGTAAATTATCATTTCGCTAAAATACTTCCCCGTTTTGTTACTTGTAGTATGAAGCTAAATTAATTTTTATTTTGTCGTATTATATAGCAAATTATATTAATTAAATTGTAAACATCAAGCAAAAATAAATGTTTCATTTCATAACATTAAGTATAAATAATGAAATTAATCTTATTGTTTGTTACCTTTTTATACACTATTTTAATGTTTATAATGTTTTTTATGTCAGCTTATTGAAAGCCAAAATGTGTCAATTGAAAATTTGTTTTGCTAATAACATCTAAATTATTTTATTATTTTTCAAACAACCGTTAGTATCTTAACCAAACTAACTTTACTACTGACAGAAATTCGTTTGAAATATAAAAATTAATTTGTAGTATAGTTAATCACCTAAAAAAGACTATGGCTAGTATTTATAAAATAGTATTAAATATTTGGATTTTATAATTTATATAGACAACTAACTTATATTTTTAGTTTAATTTGTAACTCATTGTAGAAATCAATTTAACTTTGCAGCTAACTTTCATTATACTTTTAATATAATTTATTTATAATTTTGTTATACTTTAAAACCTGTGTATAAATATTAACAAAAAAGTAAAGTTTTATTTTAAAACAAATACATTTATTGTTTAACATCGAAAGCTTTTGATCTCGCTTGATATATAATTTCCAAAATTCAAGTTTAAACTTTTACAGTTTTCTTGTTACGTCATATGCATAAAGGTCACAACTTCAAGTTCTGATAAGTTGGTACAACTATAAGTAACTTGCGTAAGGTGATGAGTGAGTTTTTCTTGACCAAAATTTTAAGCCGATATACATCAGCTATTAAAAATTATTTCGTCTTTGGTTCAAGTTATTTTGGAACGTTAGTATCGTGATTTTCTACAAATAGCACAATCTGCACAAAAATAAACTTCATTAGTACTAAAGGATATAACAAGTTTGTTTTATATGCTTGATTGTTTTATATGCTTGATTGTTTTACAATTCGGAAAACAAAAATGGACTAACTAAATTTTTTTAACTCGAATTAGTTTTATTTTAAACTTTGTTTGTTTAATATCCTTACAGTTACATTAAATATTCAAGAAAAACAAGTCTGCTCGAAATTCTCGAAAGTTTTATAATAATTAGAATAATTAAGTTTGCTAATTTATAATAAGCAAAATGTTTTATACTTTCTAATGAATTTAATTGAGAAAATCTAATAGAAATATTGTTAACTACAATACAAAATGGTTAAACACCTATATTTTTTTAAACAATGTGTGTTTTAAGAAAAATTTTAATAATAAAAGTAGATGAAATTCCAAAACAAAGCTTTCATTTTTGTTAAACTTCTAATAACTAAAGCTATATACAATTACTAGTATGTATTTTTTCAATAATAAAATAAATTAGTAAAATTAGAAAAACAAATAATTTACTTCTAACTATAATATTGTTTTTTAACTTTAAAAACATATTTTATTACAAAAATACGATGTTATAAACTAAATTCTCCTCTCAACACCCTAATAATGTTTTGACTAAATCAATTGACAATATGTTTCAGAGCTTACAATTAACTCGTTACAAATTTTGACCGATATTGATTCGTAATCGTTTGTCACCTAGTTTTATTTAAAGATTATTACGAATTAATTTGAAAGTTTATGCTAACAAACTTATGATGTTTTAGCAGAATGTTTAGTGCTCGAATAAAAGAAAAATTGCGTTAGTTTCCTTAACTTAACTAAGTAATAGCATTATAGTAAAACTAGGTATATGTTATGCCTAAGTTTTTTGAATTTAAAACAAATAAAAATCTCTACTGGAAGTTAATTGATTAAAAATAACACAAATAAATTAAAGATAACAAAAAGATAACAAAATGTTAGTTTTGTAAAGCTTGAAGTTACTCAATATTAAAATATTAAAAAAAAGTTTTTGCTTAACTAAAAAATAATTTTGAGATAGTTTACTTTTTATTTATTAAATCTTGTCATATAAAACTTACGTGACTTACACCACAAACTTATAAAACAAATAAAAGTATAAATAAAACACCGTAATTAAATTTGAACTTCAGATTATATCCATTCTATTTATAACGAGCTACTTAGCTTGTATTGTACTCAATGTCTTTTACAAGAAGTAAAACTGCGGTAAATTTTTCCAATTCGTTAGCTAGATAATTAGTTCAATACGAATACAATTATTTGCGTTTTGTTGTTTATACTAGTTTTAGTAACTTTCAAAAGTTAGCTCTTCTTGTATAGCTCATTTGCTACAAGACTATATTGTTAGTGTACAAGTTCGTTTTCTTTTCCAACTAAAAACTTTATATTTAGAAAAAAAATACTACAAGCGTTTTTTTTTTTTTTTAAATTCAACCCGTACAGTTTAAATATGTATTTAAATGAAGTTAGTTTATTATTTTAACAATTTAAACTTTCTATAATTCTCAAGATGCATTTTTAGTCATAAAATTTAACATATCTAAAGTAAATGTAAATATAATTAAAACATGCTCAATTGTTTAGTACTTACAAGTGTATGTATTAATAAAATATTTATTTTTATTTTAACTTTTATTCTAAATCTGTAGTTCAGAAACAAAAAAACTTTTTTTATTGATATTTAATTTGTTTCCTGAAGTAAAATAAAGAAAAAATGTTAGCCTTTTACTGTTTTGTGTTTGTTATTTTTTTTGAGAAAAAAAAATGGTTTGCTATAAGTTTACTTTTAAACTTATAACTTACAAAACTATTGAAAAAATTTACGAACGTAAGCATTGTTAAATAAAACAGTACTTAGTATTATTTTTTGAGTTTATTTTACTTTTTTTAGTGGCGTAATTATTTAGTATCACAAAACCAGGCTTCGTTAAAGTTATATAAATCTAACAATCGGTTAGAGTCAAGCTTTTCATTTATAAAGTGAATTTTTAAGCTGATTAAAAATCAGCTGATAAAGTTATAACTTCCTTACTAAATTTACTTAAAATTTGTGAAAAACATGTAAACTTTCCCGGTACCCAAGTAAAAGGTAACCAAAAAAAAGTTGCGAATCTTTAACCAAAAGGTTCTTCCAGCACACCAACTTCTGGACCGAGTATTTTTAGCTTTACTTTTATCGCTCAATAAACAATATAACTAATTTTGATACAAAGTTTTTTATTTATTAAATTATACTAAAAAGTTGCTCTAAATAAAATCAAAGTGAAGTTGTAGAAGTAAATTAAGAAAATAATTTGTTACTGGAATGGAAGATATCAAAATTAAACACTCTTTTAGCTTGTAAACCATTGTTTAAAATAAAGTAAACGAAAAAAATTAATATCAAATATTTCATTTACCCAAGAAAAAAACAACACAACTAGAGCTTATATGTAAAATTAGTTAGAGATGACTGTTATGTTGAGTGGAATAAAAGTTTTAACGAATATAGAAATATTTTTTAAATTAAATAAAATGTGACCGTGCAGTAAGATAAAACTATACTGCAAATATAAGTTTTTATGTGAAAAAAAAAAACTGCTATATTCTTGTAAGCTTTTTTGTGGGTACAGTTTTGGCATATCTGTTTATAAAACTGTTTGATTGTTTTAATAGTCATAAATAAATATTTTCTAACTCACAAAAACCGACATTAATAATAGATTTTACAAATAACAAATATAATAAGAAATTATAAGACTAGAAGTTTAAAAAAAAATTGTTTTACTCGTGAAAAATAACGCTCTTGTTCTATAATTCTCATTTTTCATCGTTAATATAAAGTTTTAGGTATTTTTTTGCATAGAATTTTATGCCCAAAATGATGGAGACATTTGTTTTTAAGTATTGGCAAGTTTAAAATAAAAATAAATAAAATTTCAAAAATAAAACTTACCTGTTCATTTTTATTCAATTTTGTTGCTCAAAAATTTGCATAAATTTTCATATTTATAGTTTTGTCTAGTTTTCAGATAATAACTACTTAAGCTTGTTTATATCAGTTAGGTAAACTTGCTGTTCTTATTATAACAAAACTGCTTATTGAGTTGAATACTTAAATTAATGAAAGTTTACAAAAATAATTCTAAATAAAATACTTTCAATAAACATTTGTGTTCAATTGTTTTGCTAAAATAATCAACTTAATTGTGTTTTGCTTGTTGAATAAATTCGTTTGTATACTCTTGTGTTATACATTTATTATTTTTAACAAGTTATATAGTTTTACATTTAACGTTTGTTTACCTTTATAAGTTTAATTGTTTATACAAAACCTTTAAATTTAAACATAAGTTTAAAACTGAAATTAAAAATGTAGCACAGATATTTGTTATCAACATAGTTCAAATATTAGCATCTGCTATTTGTTTTAACTTTTATTTCATATGTTGTTGAAAAATATAAGTTTGAAAGATCCTCTAAAACAAGCAATAAATGTAATTTAAAGTTCTATTTTGCTTATTTTTCATGATTTTTATAAACTGTTTGGTGTTTTTTGAAGCAGGTGCTCAACATGATGGTAAATTTCATTTAAAATTAAAACCAGGTTTAAAAAAAACAAAAAGTTTTAAAGTTTTCAAAGGTAGAGAAAATAAAATAAATTTTCCTGTTTAAATTTTCATTCAGTTTCCATAATTTATAATGACTACAGCTGGTTAGGTCTGAAGATAAAAACTGCTTTTTTATAGAGTTTATTAATGTAATTAGTTCTTTAACAGTTTATTAAAGACTTTTTACTTTGCTAACAGTTTTAATAGTGTTTTGATAAGTATTAATATAGTTTGTAAAGTTAAGCTTAAACATTGGTGTCTGTATAAGTATTTATTCTCATACTTATTGCAACTAAATGTTCTCTTTAATACTAGAGTTAAGAATTATTTTATAAATAAGTATTACACTAATCAATAAGAAATAAGTTTTATTAACTAGTTTTAAGTAACTTTTAATGTAAATTATAGCTGTTAGCTCAAGTATTAAGTAAGATAATGTTAGGTTAGTGGGTTAGTTTTATCATTATGATTTAAATGACAAACATAAAGTAGTTTTTGTATATAAAAAGTTAATCTTTACTTTAGTGAAACTTGAAAATAATACTGAAATAACTATGATAAAATGAAATACCTTTCGTTAAAACCTACATATAGCAATAAGTTCACATATATTTAATTTTGAATGTTACTGACTTAAGTATCATGATAGAGTTTATATGTAAGTTAAATGATAAGTAAAATGAGCAGGTTTTTCCATCAGGAACAGTATGTAATTTAAAAACACAATACTATGATTACTTGTGTTACAGTTTTAAGAGTTCATAAAAAAATTCTATTAGAGCTAAACTAGTTCAACTGTTCTGCAGCTCACAAGTTTTTATTCAAATAGCTTGAATTTAATACTGTTTTGAAAAAGTTAATTAAGTAAACAATAGTGTTCACAAGTTAAAAGTTCACATTATCAAGTTATTTGACTATAAATAGAAATACAGTCAAATCATATAGATAACTTTGTCAGTGTACACATCAAATAAAAACTATTTTTCTGTCAAGTAGTACACTTATCTATAAACTTGATGAAATGTTTTTATTGTATGCCATAACTTACATTAAACTTTTTAATTAAGTCAAATTAAGCTAAATTTAAGTCATGTAAAAATAAACTGTTGACCAAATTAAAAGTACAGAGTTTGTAAAATTAAGCTTTAATGTGTGCGTAAATTTTTATTCACATACTTGTTTTTAATACTAGAGTGATGTATTCTTTTATAAATATGTACACAAACCAACAGGTTTCCATAAAAAGTAGCTTACTAATCAATCACAAGTTTACTGTGATTGTATTAAATTAACGCCTTTATTTTAGTCATTTATATTTACTCATGTAAGTAATGTTTTGTTTAAGCAGTTAATGAATAGATACAAATGTATACCTTTAAACTAAAACAAAGATTTAAAGCTGAAATTAAAAATATTGCAGACATATTTGTTATGAACGCAGTTCGAATACTAGTATCTGCTGATTGTTTTTAAACCCTTTCATGCAAAAAGATACAAGTTTGAAAAACCAAACAATTCAAATTTCAAGCTTTGAAGCTTTTAATCCTTATTTTTCATCCTTTTTATAAAGTGTTTGGTGTTTTTTGAAGCAGAATTCGGCGCTTGACATGATGGTAAATATTATTTTTGAAAAAAACTAGGTTTAAAAAAATTATAGCGAAAAGTTTAAAATCAGCTTAAAACTTTCTAAGTGAGAGAAGAGAGAACCCGTGTATGTCACCAAGCGAATTTTTTGCACCAAGTTTTTATTTGTTACGTAATTATAAAAAATTGTGTTTGCAGAAATTTTTCATGAAAATTGCATTCATTAGTAAAATGTTTTCTTACTGGTAGCAGCTCTTGTCATTTTTTTTTTAAACTTTACTTTCATAAATTATTTTAGAGTTTACCTTCTATATATTTTTTTTAAGTAATAAAAGGTAGTAAAAGCAGATACATAAAATCAATTACTTGGTTTGAAAAAAAATCAGCATTGTCTTTAACAGTTGAAACTTAAACTGTTTATGCTTGAAAAAGGTACATAAAACAAATTGTGATGCCTGTATGTTTTAAAAGTATCTTGAATCAACAGTCTTCTACTCTAACCATGTGACTCATTATCTTTTTTTTTCATGACTTAAGAGAAAAGTCTTTATCTTTATGTTGAAAAAGTGTCTCAAATCAACAGTCTGCTACATTATATTAGTAATCCTTTGTATCTATTTAATCATAGTTGCACTGAAAAGTTTTTATTAAGCACAAACAAATTGGGCATCTTCTATTTTAATTGTTAAATTATTTTAGAGTTTACCTTTTTATATGTTTTTTTTAAGTAATTAAAGGTACTAAAAGCAGATAAATCAAATCAATTACTTGGTTTGAAAAAAATCAGCATTGTCTTTAACAGCTGAAACTTAAACTGTTTATGCTTGAAAAAAATGTACATAAAACAAATTGATAATGTCTGTATGTTTAATAAGTATCTTGAATCAACAGTCTTCTACTCAAACCATGTGATTCATTACCTTTTTTTCATGATTTCAGAGAAAAGTCTTTATCTTTATGTTGAAAAAGTGTCTCAAATCAACAGTCTGCTACAATTTATTAGTAATCCTGTGTTTCTGTTTAATCATAGTTGCACTGAAAGGTTTTTATTAAGCACAAGCAAATTGGGCATCTTCTATTTTGATTCTACAGCAATCATCTATACTCTAACCATAAGACCTTCTTGTGGCAATTTAAATATCAGGTCTGTTCTTGGTTTACTGCTCTTACTGAGGTAAGTGCTTTATATGTTATACAAAATAGTTAATGTTAAGATGATAAATGTCATATAAGATAATTTTTTAGGGTTGCCAACACTTAATTTATTAGTAGTGCTCAGGTTTTAATACTTGATAATTAGTTGTTTCATTAAATATTGTCGTTAATTTTGTAAATGTAGAATACCATTAGTATAAATTAGTGCTCAAAATCGACTGATATCAAGTATAAGTGAAGTACATAACACATTAGTTTCTAATTTTAATAAAGTTAAGATGAAATTTGGTTTAATAGAGTACAGTTTTTGAATAAAAGAGTGGCAGCCCTGGTACTTATAAATGCATGTCATAAAATTATGAATTAATTACAATGAAAGTTAATAATATCCTATAGAGTATAGTGTTTCTAAAGTGTGTGAAAGTAACTAAAGAGCTGTTACTATTAAACATTTTTAGCTTTTCTATATGTCTAAAGTTATGTGTTGTTAATCTTTATAAATAAATTTCAATATAAATGTTCAATTATCAATATAGAGCTAAAAATCAAGCTGATATAAGTCTGAATGTTACAAGCTTTAAAGTTAAGTAGTTAATTTGCACACTTATAGAGACACATTGATGTTAATTTCTAAAGTAAATGTTTTGTTATTATAATGTTTTTATCCACTAAGAAATTAAAGCTATAGTGTAAAATGATTCTGTATAAGTGACATATTTTGTTACCTGTGAACATATAGGAACACAAACAACATTCAGGCAGCTTGATCAACTGCCTGATGTTTAGTGTTTTTATATGTTTACATAACTAAGTTAGATAAGAGTCTGGTTTGTTTCAGTCACTTGTAATGATTAATAATAAAATTCAAAGTTTTGTTATGATAAGAAAACTGTAACTAGCTGACAAAAACCAGACTGTTATATGACTATGTATGATCTTTATAAAAAGACTATATTGTACAGATTTTTTTAGAGTACTTGAAAATAGTCTTTGTTTTGAATTTTAATTGTGACATTATAAAATATTATATCATAAGCATTTGTTTTATCTTCACTTGACACAATGTGTAGCATTAAATAAGTTGTTTTTTGTTAGTTTAATTCCAATAAATATGAAATTCCATATAAAATAAACACTTTGATATACTATTAGATAATGTCACCATAAAAGTTCTAAGAAAGACTATTTAAACAATTAATATATGCTAACCATTTTTTCTAAACATAAAACACTGTCAAAAACTATTGAAAACAAAAAGAAATATAATTTTCAGTTAAATATTTTTATAATTATATTGTATAGCAACTCTGTTGTTGGTTAATAGTTACTTAAAAAGAGTTTTTGACAGTAGTGGTTTAGATTTGAATATGTTAGTTGCATGTATAGAAATTGAATAAGGTAAGTTAGGCCATATTTTAAGTGGGCCGGCTGCAGTTGTAAGGTTTTGTTTGTGTTTTAAATCATAACATTATGCAAATGATGTAAAGTGATAAATCAGCAGAATGTTACCAAAATTTTAATACAAACCCTTTCCCTAACCCAAGTAATATATTAGCCAATCAGAAGCGACCTTAGAACTGCAGCCGCACCTTATAAGCCAACTTAGAACTATTTAAGATGCAAGTAGTTAACAAATTTTAAAATGAACAAAAAGTTCTTTATTGCTCACATAAAGGATTATGTCTAAACTGATACTGTAACCATTTAATTTAGGCTCTGAACCATAAGTTTAGAACGTGATTTTAATAAAATAAATACATCTATAAATATTAAGGCCCCCCACACAAATTTTTTCACAAATGGGGATTTCCCCAAAGTGAAAATGTGGGGGGAAAATTTTGAGATTGATAAAAAAAATTATTCACTTTTACTCCCAACCATTTTTTCTTAAAAACCTAATTACGCTTGGAGCCCAGTTAGTAAGCCTGACAGCCAAACCAGATAAAAGTGTGGTACTGAGCTCCAAGAAGTAGTTGGGTTTTGAGTTAAAGTGGTAGCGGACAGCTTTCGTTATTTGTGCATAAGTCCCTTCCGCTGCGAGTTCTCTTCGAGAACTCTTGCTCCAGGGACTTTTGCACAAATAACGAAAGCCGTCCTTTAGGCCGCGTCCTTATGCTGGTCGGCACCTAATTAGTTTTTTGTTTGATGTACGAGTAGTTACGCACGTTCTTTTAGTATGTTATTTTTCTCTTATATACTTGTTAGTATCAAGATGTATGTTTATATTAAATACAAATGAATTACAGTAAAGTTTTCTGTTTTATAGTATATAACATTGATGTAGTACTCCAAATGGTACAGTTTTGGAGTAGACAATCAATTTATTATTCTATATAGAACACTTCACTTACTGTAATTTGATTTACTAATATCGTTCTATTGTATTTTGTCTCATAAATTTACTAGTTATACATACCAGTTAGTTAACCTAATAAGATAGAGTATTCTTCTATCTATTTTATGTTATTGTTTAAACAAGCCTTAGCTTTATTGTTTTGTTTGTATTGTACTTTGTTAAGTAATTTGATTCTACTTATAGCTCAAAGTTAAGTAAAGACTGAACAGAGTTTAAGTGTTATTTACAGATATGTTTAATAGTATATATCCATTAGTGATTCGAATTATTCAAAAGTAACACAACAGTTTTTCGTTGTAGTTTACTTTATCAGTATCATTCTATTGCAATTCAAAAAGTTATATTATTTAAGTGACCTAGTCTCATAAACAGCAAATAAATTCTTAGTTTAGTACTAAATTATACTTTAGACCAGCAGTTCTTAACTTTTTTTTGATGTTTTACTTTGATCAGTTCCTGTATCATTTGTTTGAGTTACACTAGTAGATTACTTACTGAGATTTAAGCGTCGTTAGCCTTGAAAGAGGTAAACGATGGTTGTGTAAAATATGCTATTAATGTTGGTACATTGCATTCTTAATGGTACAGAACTATATACTTTTGTAAGTAGTATATCTAAGGTTTAAGTATGTGGAAGGTTTATGCCACTTAGACAGAAACTAAGCTAAAATTCTCCATTTACATAAGTAAGTATTTAAGTCTTAAATTGTATAAATAAAGTTTGGACATCTTTTAAATTAGACACTTACAAAATTCCGTTTTTGTCCACAAATTTTCAGGTAATTTTGTAATATTTTTTGTTTTCACCTACTTACAATTATTACGTCATGACCCTGTAGTCGCATACAATATAAACTAAGTAATTTTAACTTACACATTAGTTGTATATGGACATATCTTTTGGATTGTAAATTATTAACTTTGTTTTAAATAAGACTTATTGTATGTACATAATAAGTAATGGATAAGGTGTATCTTACTTAAACTAACAGATACAAACATTTAACGTTTTAACTTGAGGTTATATTTGAGTTGTTTTAAATAACAGTTTTTGTAGTGCCATTTAAGCCAAGGTTTAAGTCTTCACGATTGTTAATGTATATTATATGTTTTCTAATGTCTTATATCTAAGCATAAATTTGCTGTCAATCAATTTGAAAGACACTAGTATCTTATCTTCATACTCTCTCTCTCTTGTAACATCTTACTTTGCAATTTTAAGCACAGTAGAAAGACGCAAACTAGCTTTCGACAGCAACCGAGAGCTGCTTTTGTTTTCCAGTTTAACTGCGGGCTCGACAAACACTTGTTGGCTTTACGAATGAGTTTGCTCAGGTCACGTGTCTTGTTATGTACCTCTCGAATCGTTGCATCAGTTAGCACGCAATAGTCATCTTTTACTTTTCTGCTTTAAAGGATCAAAAGTAATTTATAGCCGATATATGCTCTCATTTTCTTCAGATGAATTGCTCGAGTTGTCCATGTCCATACTTCTAAAAAAATATAGTAGTTCATATTGAGAATTAATATGCTTAACATTTCTTTTATAGTAACTCTCATTTTGAAAACCGTCGATTACTTAGTCAACGCTTAAACATTGTTGGTTTGAAATTTCTAGTTATTTCTCCAAATTTGCGTTGAAATTCTCTGAAAAGAAACAAAAATCACAAAACTGGGAAATTACCCATTGTTGATACAAGAAGCTTCTAGCAGAAGTTGACAATTGTGTTGAAATGTGACATTTTTCCAAATTATGGCAAGTAGAAGACTTCAAAGTTGGTCAAACATATGCTCATCGGCTTTCAAGTGCAAAAACCTACAAGTTTTAAAGGTATTAGAAAAACCAAATAGTTCAAATTCAAAGCTTTGAAGTTTTAAAGCTCTATTTTGCTTATTTTTCATCGTTTTAATAACTTTTTTGGTGTTTTTTAGCATGAAATTTTCCGCAAAGAACGATGGAAATGCTTATTTTTAATTATTGCTGAGTTTAAAACAAAAATGAAAAAAATCAAAAAAAAAAGCTTTACTCGTTCATAATCATTCAATTTTGTTGCATAAAAATTTGCATAACTTTAAATAATTACAGTCTACTTAGAAGAAGACATCTTTTTTATAAAGTCTACTAATTTAGTTAGTTCTTTTACAGTTAATTAAACAATACTTACTTTGACTAACAGTTTCATTAATAGTTTTGTACGTGTTAATGTATTTTGTAAAGTTAAGTTACCCCTTGGTGTCCGTATAAACATTTATTCACATGTTTATTGCAGCATAAATGTAATTGACCTGAAATGTTTATGGTGTTGAATATTAAAACTAATAGAAGTTTACTAAAACAAACATAAAATAAGGTTTAATAAAAATTTGTTCTAAAAAAGTCAACTTGGTTTAATGAAAGGAAAAGTGCACTTTTATTTTAATAAATATATTTGTTAGTTTACTCTTGTGTTACACATTTATTGTTGTAAATAAGTTATATAGTTTTTACATTAATGTTTGTTTGGTTTTTAGACATTTAACTGTTTATAAAAACCTTTAAGTTTAAACAGAAGTTTAAAGCTGAAATTAAAATGTGGCAGAAATATTTGTTATCAACATATTTTAAATTTTTCTGATTATCGAAGCGTTTAATAAGTTTACTTCTTTCATTTAGATTTAAGCAACAAAAATAAAAACTGCGTTTAATAAGTACATCTGCTTATGCAGCTTTTGAATGAAAGATTTTCAAATATCAAAATTCGCGTAAAAGTTTTGTACAAAACAAACAGCCATATCTTTGTACGTGTATTTCAAGTGAAGAGTATAACAAATATTTATAGTAAAGTTAGAAAGCAATAGCTAAATAAACTTGTTTAAAATTATAGTTACTTATATTTTTTTGCACTTACGAGGTCTCTTAACGAAACATAGTTGGCAACATAGAGTCTTAAAAGAATTAAATATAATATTTCTCCTCTAGTAATTGATATCTCTTTAGTTGTTTTGTAAAAATCAAAGCATTAAGTAACTTTATATACCAGCATTAAGGTCAACTCACAGGTGGTTGTGTAGTGCAGTGATTGTCTACCCGCTCAGTGAGCCGGAGGTAGCGAGATCGAGTCCGGCGATCGGCAGTTTTTGAAAATAAAACTTTACTAAATTGTTTTAGGTTGAATTGTTCAGTATCTTAAATTGCTCTATAACCTATAAATTTTTTTGACCTTATGTTATTTAAACTTAAAATTAAGTTAAACAATAAAACTTATGAACGTTAATATAATATAAAAGCTTATATTCAAACTTCTTAAAAAGTATTTTTGTCAGAAACGGATTGTGCTCTTTTGTTACCTATATCTTTGTTAACCTATAATAATAAAAGTTTTATAGATTTTATTTACTTATGAACAACTTAAGTTATCTTTAACTTTTATTAAGTTATACTTTTCAATATGTAATACTTAAACTTGAACCCACAATTTTTATTGTTACTCATAGTTAAAAACCTTATTCAGTATACAAAAACAGTTTAAACTATATTGATAAGACTAAACTAAATACTTGCTACTAATTTCTAACAATTATAAACAGAGTTAATTCCAGAAGAAAGATTGGATGAGATTAAACGCCTTCTGTGAGTTTATTTTGATCATTATTTAATAGAGAAAGACAGTTATCATAAAAAAATATTTTTTTGATTTTAAGTATTAAAGTAAAGCTATTTTTTTTAGGTATATAAGTTTAAAAAACAATCAGTGCATTGAAAATTTTTTTCACTAGTCTACGTATTATGGTATAAACGAGTAATATTTATAAGATATATGTTATCAATATTGATGTCAATATTTTTTGGCATAAAACTTTATTGCTTTATTTTTAATACAAATAAAATACATATTGCTTTACATTGTTACCAAATCAATATTTTGTATACAGTATTTTGTATAATCAACAATTAAGTTTATTTGAGACTGTTTTGTTAATGAATATCCATCGTGCGTGTCATTATATTTGTTTCATCAATATTTTTTTTCACAGGTCATTGGTTTAAACAACACCATATTTCCGAAAGTCCTTATTTTAGGATGATCGTAAGTACATTATTTTTCTAATAATGTATTTACGAATATATATCTAACTGTGAAATTAACACAAAATACTTAATTATGTGAAAACATATGAATTTAATTATTCATTGACTAACGACTGAGAAACATTACATATACATCAATCTAAGTATCTAAAGTAGTTATGTTACATAATTCTTTCGTATTACAAAATATAAGTACTAAATTATATTATTTATTTAATATCAACAGATAAACGAAGATGGATTTGTAAAATTTGATGAAATGATTAAGTTTTATGGTTCGCCATAAGTAATTCGCCATAAGAAAGTATAGTGAATATTAAAAAACTTAATTTTTCATCGTTTTGATAACTTTTTTTGTGTTTTTTAGCATGAAATTTTCCGCCAGAAACCATGGAAATGTTTATTTTTAAGTATTGGCAAGTTTAAAAAGAAAAGAAAATAAATTCTAAAAATAAGTTTTAGTAGTTCATTATCATTCAATTTCTTTGCATAAAAATTTGCATAAATTTCAATGAATACAGTTGGTTTTGTCTTTAGATAAAAACTACATTTTTATAAAGTATATTATTGTAATTAGTTCTTTAACAGTTAATAGAATATTTTTTACTTTGACTTATAGTTACATTAGTATTTTGATACGTGTTGATATAGTTTGTAAAGTTAAACTTTAGTGTCCTAAAAAATGTTTACTCACATATTTATTGCAACTAACGGTTCTCTTTACTACTAGTTTGAAGTGTTTTTTTATAAATAAGTACTACACAAATCAACAAGCTTTATAAACTAGATTTAAATAACTATCAATGCAAATAATAGCTGTTAGCTTAAATATTAAGTAAGATAACATTAGATTAAATTGTTAGTTTTATCATTGTTTTTTTAAATGACAAACATAAAATAGTTTTTGTATATAAAAAGATATAATTATACTTTTGTTAAACTAGAAAAACAATACTGAAATAACCATGATATAAGGAAATAACTTTAGTTAAAAACTATATACAGCAACAAGTTCACACATATTAACTTTTGAAGAATGATAACATTTTAAGGATTATGATAGATTTTAGCTTAGTTTTTATGTAAGTTAGATGATAAGTAAAATGTGCAGGTTTTTGTATATAGTTTAAACAACACAGTATTATGAATTGATGATAGTTCATCTTTCTAAGTTTTCAACAGTTCATTGTGTTACAATATTAAGAGTTTATTAAAAGACCCACTCAAAACTAAACAAGTGTCTAACTACTTTTGAATAACTTGAATTTATTACTGTTTTGAACAGATTATCTAAGTGAACAATACTACTCAAAAGTATTAAAAGTTTACATTAGCAAGTTATTTGACTATACACAGTCAAGTCTTATAGATAAGTTTGTCAGTGCACACTTGAAAAAAAAATGTCAAGTATTAAGAAGTATGTACACTTATTTATAAACTTGATGAACTGTTTTTGTGTTTATGTCGAAACTTAATTGTTTTATGTGTATTAAACTGTTAAATTAAGAAATAATGCTAAACTTAAGTCATGTAAAAATAAGTTATTGTACAAAATAACGACCAAATTGATAATAGTGAGTTGTGAAGTTAAGCTGGGCATTAATGTCTGCATAAATGTTTATTCACGTACTTATTGCAACTAAGTATACTAGAGTGAAGTATTGTTTTAATAATAAGTACACAAACCAATAAGTTTCTACAAAAAGTTATTGAGAAAAAACTTCACTAATTAATCACAAGCTTAATGTAATAGTATTAGCAACACGACTTAATTTTAGACTCTTGTAGAATTCTTTTTGTTTAAGCAGTTAGTTAATGGTTAAAAATGTAAATCTTTGAACTAAAATGAAGGTTTAAAGCGGAAATTAGGAATATAGCAGTGATATTTGTTATGAAGATACTAGTGCCTGCTATGTGTTTCAATTTCTAACTCATATCATACAAAAGCATACAAGTTTGAAACGTGTTCAAAAACCAAATAGTTCAAATTTAAAGCTTTCATTTTGTCTATTTTTCATCATTTTTATAAAGTGTTTGGTGTTTTTTAAAGCAGAATTTTGTGCTGAAAACGATAGTAAAATCTATTCTAAAATAAAACAAAGTTTAAAAAAGTTATAGCAAAAAAGTTAAAACAAGCTTAAAATTTTCAAAGCGAGAGAAGAGAAACCACGTGATAAAATTAATTTTTCGGCTCAAAATTGCCATAAGAAAGTATCGTGAAATAAATCTTATTTTTTATCGTTTTGATAATTTTTTTGGTGTTTTTTCGCATGAAATTTTCCGCCAGAAACGATGGAAATGTTTATTTTTAATTATTGGCAAGTTTAAAATAAATAGAAAAATCTTCCGAAAAAAAGTTATACTTGTTCATTATCATTCAATTTTATAGCATAAAAATTTGCATAAATTTCAATGACTACAGTTGGTATGGTCTTTAGACAAAAATTACTTTCTTATAAAGTATATTGATGTAATTAGTTCTTTAAAAGTTTATAAAACAAATTACTTTGACTAATAATTTCATTAGTATTTTGATACGTGTTAATATAGTTTGTCCTTTATATAGCTAAATTTTAGTGTCCTAATAAATGTCTACTCATATACTTATTGTAACTAAGGGTTCTCTTAAATACTAGTTTGATGTGTTGTTTTATAAATAAGTTCTACACAAATCAACAAGCATTATAAACTGGATTTTAACATGTATTTTTTAATTATGAACAATTTATTATTCTATATATAACACTTCACTTACTGTAATTTGATTTACTAATATCGTTCTATTGTATTTTGTCTCATAAATTTACAATCTCACTTCACTTTCACTCACTCTTTTACCGAAACATAGGTTGCATCATAAAGTCTTGAATGAATAAAATATAATATTTCTTCTCAAGTAATTTATTTGTTTTGTAAAAATCAAAGCATAAAGTACTTTATTAACTTTATATACCATCATTGAATCCAATCTACAAGTGGCAGTGTGGTTCAGCGATTGTCAACCCGCTCTAAGAGCCGTAGGTAGTGAGATCGAATCCAGCGATCAGCAGTTTTTGCTGATAAATTTTTAGCCAATTATTTCAGCTTAAATTGTCCAGTATCTTATGTCTTTGTATCGGTATAGTATCTTTAACCTTTTTATGTACAAATGTAGCTTGTACAAGAGATATGACTAAACTATAAACGATTTAATTTCAAAAAGTGCGTTCTTACAGTTGTTCTTCCGGGACAGAATGTTTTTATAAATATCAACGAATAGAATAAACTTAATTCAAACATTGAATAAAATAAATCTAACGTCATTATAAACAAACACAAAGAACTGAAATAGTCTAAATTTTAAAACATCAAAACTGTTTTCCTTGTAACGTCTTAAGCTTTTTATTTACATCAATAGCAATAAAGTTTGTTTAATGTTGTATTTTTACATGACTTTTTGGTACAGCTTCAAATTAACTCCATTGTGCTTATTCCAATAAAATATTTTGGGTTTCATTGATAGTTGCCAAACTTTATATTCAATTTTAGGCATAAGCACTATAGATTTGTGAACAATTTGATGATATAATAAACTAATTAAGTTATATGCACTTAAGCATTGTTTTGTAACTGAAGATGTTTTGTATAAATAAACATTGTACAAAAGCTATAATGAAAAACATAAAACGTTTAAAACTTTTCAGAAATGTTTATAATGATTAGTTTATAATGATAAGTATATTTTTATCAATAAATGTGCTTAAAGCAATTTTAATGAATCTCGTTTGTAATTTAGTTTAAATTTCAAGCATATTTTGTGATACTTGATAATGGAGTATCTTATAATTTCTTAAACTTGAGGTCTAAATTAAACTTTATATTTTTAATGATTAGTATGTTTTGACTAAAAAAAATAAATAAACGAATAACTTGTTATAAAACTCATAAAAAAATTCTCACGTAGTTTTATGTAACTATTAAAACGGATAATAAACTGATTTTTTATTTTTTATTCAACAACAACATCTAAACTTCATTCTATTTTTCTGACAGGTTTAGATAAACTTGTATTATCCTTGTCGATTTTAAAAGAATAAAATGGAAGGTGAATTTTGTTGATTTTTTTTAACTTCTAAATATAAATAAATAATCTTAATGAAAATAAACTTTCAAATAATTAATTTTTGTCTTTTTTAAAACAGATAGTAAATACTATTAGCATTTTTTTTCTTGCTTTAAATTAAAACCGTTGGAGTTAAGTATGTATTTAGACAAAAATAGTTTATTATTTTAATCATCTAAACTTTCTATAATTCAAAATATACATTTTTATTCATAAAAATTCAACATATTTTAACTAATTGTGAGTATATTTAAACATGCTGAATTGTTTAGTACTTACAAGTGTATGTATTAATAAAATATTTATTTTTATTTCAACTTTTACTCTAAATCTGTAGTTCAGAAACAAAAAACCTTTTTTTATTGAGATTTTATTTGTTTCCTGAAGTAAAACAAACAAAAAATGCTAGCCTTTTACTATTTCGTGTTTTTTATTATTTTTGAGAAAAAAATTGGTATACTATATCTTTACTTTTAAACTTATAACTTAGACAACTATTGAAAAAATTTACGAACGTAAGCATTGTTAAATAAAACAGTATTTAGTAATATTTTTGAGTTTATTTTACTTTTTTTAGTGGCGTAATTATTTAGTATCACAAAACCAGGCTTCGTTAAAGTTACATAATTCTAACAATCGGATAACAGTCAAGCTTTTCATTTATAAAGTGAATTTTTAAGCTGATTAAAAATCAGCTGATAAAGTTATAACTTCCTTACTAAATTTACTTAAAATTTGTGAAAAACATGTAAACTTTCCTGGTACCCAAGTAAAAGGTAACCAAAAAATAGTTGCGAATCTTTAACCAAAAGGTTCTTCCAACACACCAACTTCTGGACCGAGTATTTTTAGCTTTACTTTTATCGCTCAATAAACAATATAATAATTTTGTTACAAAGTGTTTTATTTATTAAATTATACTAAAAAGTTGCTCTAAATAAAATCAAAGTAAAGTTGTAGAAGTAAATTAAGAAAATAATTTGTTACTGGAATGGAAGATATCAAAATTAAACACTCTTTTAGCTTGTAAACCATTGTTTAAAATAAAGTAAACGAAAAAAATAATTATCAAATATTTCATTTACCCAAGAAAAAAACAACACAACAAGAGCTTATATGTAAAATTAGTTAGAAATGAGTGTTAAGTTGTATCTAACAAAATATCTAACGTACTATTAAATTATTTTTTAGATTTACAAAAATGTATCCGTGCAGACTTTACTGCAAACAAAAGTTTTATATGTAAAAAACTAAACTGAATTTTTTCAAATTAATTTTTTCAGATTCATATTCATTGAAAATATCGTTATAGTACTTTTGCTTAGCTTATTTAAACAGCTGTAATTACTTCAATCGTCAATTTTATCCTCATTTAAAGTTTCAAAAAATCAAGAATTCGAAAAATACAGACAGTTTAAGAATTTTTATGATTCAATTTTAAAACATACCAGAATAACTAATTTGATTTGAACTAATCAATAAATCACTTTGTATTCTGAGTATTAAAAAATGTGGTACACAAAAGTATAATTTATTTAATTAAGGTGTTTGACTACTTACATATTAAAACATTTCATACAAAACGTTTGTTCTAATTACCACTCAAATAAAGCTCAAAATAAAGCTGTCTAAATATATAATATGTTAAGTGTTTTATTACTTTTGCATATACTGGTTTAGTACAGTACTTATTACTAATATAGAAAAATATTTATGCCACAAAACATATATTCAAAAATTATAGACAAATATAAAAATAGAGTTCAGAATTAATAGTTTTAACAATATAATATTCTATAACGGATATAGCATTAGATTTAAAACTAAAAGTTTGTTGTAATAGTTTTGTGAAAAATTCAATTATTTTTTTAGCTGCTTGTGATCTACTTTTTAAAACCAACAAAACTTCAAATTTTAGTTTCAACAATAAAAGAAATAACTGCTGCCAATACCTTCCGAGTGTATCTTTAATTTTTTAAGCTGATTTCCACTTAGCTAATAAAAAAATTGAACATGTAGTATAAACTCATTCATAAAAAAATGAGTTTATGACTTTTTGTAGTTTAAACTATTAAAATTTTGTCAACAAATTTCAAAGTTTTGATAATTTGAGTAACAATCAAGAAACTAAATATCGCATTTTTAATAAATTAAAAACATAATAAGAATAATTTACAAAACAGTCGTAAATTAAACGATGTACGTTTAGTTAAGTTTAATTAAGTACTCCTCAATAGTCGAAAGGTTATTTTGTACACCATGTCCTCATACCAAACATATTTGGCGTTTTTATTTTGACGTTCAATCAACTGTATTAAAAGAAGATGATTTATTTAAAATGTTCAAAACATATTTGCAATTGTTTTTATTTTCGTTTTAAATTGTACTCACATCTGTCTAATTGTGACATCCTTTTTCTAAACCAATATATTATTAAGTTTCAGATGTATATCTAATAAAAAGTAGTTGTAAAAAATTTGTAAGATATTTTGTCATCAATTCAATAGCCGATTACTGCTCAAAGAAATTTAATAGAATTGTTAGAAAAATACAACAAAATTAAAATAAATGAAGTAAAAGAATGATTGAACAGTTAAAATTAAAATTTTCCAAACTTATAAAAAATAAAAAAGCCTTTTTTTACTAACCATTTATGATTTCTTTTTTTTGACTTATAGTTTTCTTTATTTATCTACAAAATCTAAACAAACAAAGTTTTACAATTTTGTTTAATTATAAGTTATTTTTTGAACCTAAATGTGTGATTTTGGAAAATTTTAAATACTAAAAGTGGTTGAAAGTCCAAAACAAAACTTAGGTTTTTGTTAAACTTCTAATAAAAAAGCCATATACAATTATTTGTCTATAGTTTTTCATTATTATAATAAATTCTAAAGAATTTTAAAAACAAGTGTAATATTTTTAACTATAATATCGTTAGTTAATTCTAAATACATATCAAATAAAGCTTTTATTACAAAAAAAGACGTTATAATCAAAATTCTCTTTTCAACACCTTGAAAACGTTTTGACCAAATCAATTAACAATTTTTTTCAGTGCTTACTATTAACTCGGTACAAATTTTGGACCGATACTAATTCGTAATAGTTTGTCACTTGGTTTTATTTAAAAATTATAACGAATTTATTTTAAAGTTTGTTATAACAAACTTTGATGTTTTAGCAGATTTTAGTGCTAAAATTTAAAAAAATTACGTCAGTTTCCTTAACTTAACTAAATAGCATTATAGTAAAATTAGATATATGTTATGCCTAATTTTTTTTTAATTTAAAACAAACAAAAGAGCTGTGCTGGAAGGTATTTGATTAAAAACTACAGAAATAAATTACTTGAACAAATGAGATAACATAAAGTTGGTTCTGTAAAGTTTTGATTAACTTATTTGAAATAACAATGAAAAAGTTTTTGCTTAAGTAAACAATAATTTTAAGATATTTTGATTTTTAATTCATTAAATCTTGTCATGGAAAATTTACGTGACGTATACCACAAACTTATATAACAAGTAAAAGTAACAAATAAAAACAATGTAATAGGATTTAATGTTACCTTAAAATTACTATTTATAACAATCTACTTAGCTTGTGTTATACACAATGTCATTTATTTAAAGTGAAACTGCGGTAAATATTTACAATTCGTTAGCTAGATCATTAGTTCTAATAAAAATACTAATACATGCGTTTTGTTGTTTATACTAGTTTTAGTAAGTTTTAAAAGTTATCTCTTCTTGTATTAGCTTATTTGCTACAAAACTATATTGTTAGTGTGTAGGTTCGTTTTCTTTCTCACTAAAATTTTTTTATTTGAAAAAAATACTATTAGCGTTTTTTTTTCTTGCTTTAAATTAAAACCGTTGCAGTTTTGTATGTATTTAGACAAAAATATTTTATTATTTTAATCAATTAAACTTTCTACAATTCAAAATATACATTTTTATTCATCAAAATTCAACATGTTTTAACTAATTGTGAGTATAATTAAAACATGCTGAATTGTTTAGTACTTACAAGTGTATGTATTTTTAAAATATTTATTTTTATTTCAACTTTTATTCAAAATCTGTAGTACACAAACAAAAAAACTGTTTTTTATTGAGATTTTATTTGTTTCCTGAAGTAAAACAAACAAAAAATGTTAGCCTTTTACTATTTCGTGTTTTTTATTATTTTTGAGAAAAAAATTGGTATACTTTATCTTTACTTTTAAACTTATAACTTACACAACTATTGAAAAAATTACGAACGTAAGCATTGTTAAATAAAACAGTGCTTAATATTATTTTTTGAGTTTATTTTACTTTTTTTAGTGGCGTAATTATTTAATATCACACAACCAGGCTTCGTTAAAGTTATATAATTCTAATAATCGGTTAAAAGTCAAGCTTTTCATTTATAAAGTGAATTTTTAAGCTGATTAAAAATCAGCTGATAAAGTTATAACTTCCTTACTAAATTTACTTAAAATTTGTGAAAAACATGTAAACTTTCCTGGTACCCAAGTAAAAGGTAACCAAAAAAGTTGCGACTCTTTAACCAAAAGGTTCTTCCAACGCACCAACTTCTAGGACCGAGTATTTTTAGATTTACTTTTATCGCTCAATAAACAATATAACTAATTTTGATACAAAGTTCTATATTTATTAAATTATACTAAGAAGTTGCTCTAAATAAAATCAAAGTAAAGTTGTAGAAGTAAATTAAGAAAATATTTTGTTACTGGAATGGAAGATATCAAAATTAAACACTCTTTTGGCTTGTAAACCATTGTTTAAAATAAAGTAAACGAAAAAAATAATTATCAAATATTTCATTTACCCAAGAATAAAACAACACAACAAGAGCTTATATGTAAAATTAGTTAGAAATGAGTGTTAAGTTGTATCTAACAAAATATCTAACGTACTATTAAATTATTTTCTAGATTTAGAAAAATGTATCCGTGCAGACTATACTGCAAACAAAAGTTTTATATGTGAAAAACTAAACTGAATTTTTTCAAATTAATTTTTTCAGATTCATATTCATTGAAAATATCGTTATAGTACTTTTGCTTAGCTTATTTAAACAGCTGTAATTACTTCAATCATCAATTTTATCCTCATTTAAAGTTTCAAAAAATCAAGAATTTGAAAAATACAGACAGTTTAAGAATTTTTCTGATTCAATTTTAAAACGTACCAGAATAACTAATTCAATTTAAACTGATTAATTAAACACTTTGTCTTCTAAGTATTAAAACTGAACGGTTATATAATTTGTTGAATCAAGGTGCTTGGCTACTTAATTTTTAAAACATTTCAAACAAAACGTTTGTTTTAACTACCAATTAAATAAAGCTCAATAAAAAGCTGTCTAAATTTATAAAATTTTGTGTTTTTTCAACTTTTGTAAATACTGGTTTAGTACAGTACTTGTAACTAAAAAAAATATTTATGCCACAAAACATAAATTATAAAATTATAAACAACTATAATAATAGAGTTCAGAATTAGTAGTTTTAACTATTTATTATTCTATAACCAATATAGTATTAGATTTAAAGTAAAAATGTTGTAATAATTTTGTGAAAAATTCAATTGCATATTTAGCTATTTGTGATGTCTTTTTAAAACCCACAAAACTTCAAACTTTTAGTTTCTACTATAAAAGAAGTAATTGCTGTAAATATCTTCTAAGATTTTCTGTAATTTTCTCAGCAGAAATCTACTCAGCTGATCAATAAATAATTTCAATATGTAGTGTAAGATCATCAATAAAAGATGAGTTTATGACTTTTTGTTGTTTAAACTTTTAAAATTTTGTGAACAAATTTTCAAAGTTTTGATAAATTTGAAAAATCATCAAGAAACTAACTATTGCATATTTACTGTAATTAATAACAAAATTAATAACAAAATAAGATAAATGTATTTTATAAAATAGTTATAAATTTAGATTATACTTCTACAATGTATGTTTAGTTGAGCTACAATGGTCGAAAGGTTCTTTTGTACACTAGGTCCTCAGACCAAACATTTAGAGCGTTTTTCATTTATCGTTCAATAAGCAGTGCTAAAAAAAAAGGTTATTTGTTTTAAGTTTGTCAAAAATATTTGCAATATATACAGATACTATGCAATTGTTTTTATTTCCGTTTTAAATTGTACTCACTTTTGCCTAATTTGCGTTTCTTTTTTAAACCAACACACCAATAAGCTTCATATGTTTATTTGTTAAAAGTTAATTTGCGAATTTAAATGATTTTATTTCATCATTTTCAAAGCTGATTTCAACTCGGCTCATAAAAATTTATGTTGTTGTTTCAAACATATAACAGTATCAAAATAAAATAGTTAAATACCAATTTCACAGTGAATATTTAACTTTTCAAACTTGAAAAAATTTATTAAGCCTTATTTTACTAATTATTTTTGTTATATTTTTGACTTTTAGTTTTCTTTATTTATTCTTAAAACTTTTAGAAATAAAATTTCACAATTTTGTATGAATATAAGTAACAAACATTTAAATTTAGAATTTTTGTTTAATGTAACTTTAATACTCAAACTAATAAGAAAGATATTAAAAAACGAATTCGGTATCACTTTAAAGATTAAAAATTGAAAAGAAAAAAAGTTTTTAAGAAGCTTAAATTACACACCAAGGTTAAAGTTGTTTTAAATTTTATTTATAAATGATCTTCCTAAAATGTAAAACACACTGTTGTTAGTTTAAAACTTCAGTTGTTTCTTTAATAATGGAGTACAATTAAATTTGAATTTTCTTAATAATACAATTTAATGGAAATATCTGTACAGTTAATAACTATTAAATTCAAAGAAAAAGTTATGTTCAGCAAAAGCACGTTTTTAAATGAAAAATATAAGTTCATAAACAGTATAATTTCTTTTAAAAAACCGATTTAAATAATAGTTTATTTTTTTAAGGCATAAAAGACAATTATTTCACATATAAAAATAAATTATTTTAAGCATCTTGTTTTTGAAGTGTTTTTTTAAGAAAATTAAATTTAAAAAAAGTTACAATTTTTCATGTTTACCATTAACCTAAATACTTTTACACTCACATATTTTAAAGAAACTTTAAGTTTATTTGTAACAACACATGCATGTAATTTAAGCAACATAGATTTTTAAAGAAATATCATGTTTTTTCATAAAATTATCAGTCAACAAAGATTAAAAAAGGAATAAGAGTTAAAAAAATCTCTAACATTCTTAAACATTATTAAACTTATTTCAGTACTTTAAACCTTTTTGATAAAATTTTAAATAGCTGAGTTATATTCGGCTTTGAAATTAATACATTACATTTACAAGGTAAAGTTATAATTAAGTAAAAATATATTTTATTCAGTTTAAGCTTATTGTTGCTGTTTTCAAAACTACGTCACAAAACAAGAGTAATTGTTCATAGAATTTGGTGCTTAAGATATTCTCTTATGTTTATATATCACCGATAAGTAATATATAATGAAAACAATTTCATTTTAAATATTCAGAGATAAAAATTTAAATTCAGAGACTATCATTTTTAACTAATCGAGTGCAATCGAGCTATTTTCGTCGTTTACTACTTTTTCTCTTAGTTATAAAATAAATAAGTAAAAATATTTAATTTTTAAATAAAAAGTTGTTAATACAAGTTATTTCTAAAACATATAAGTTCTATTACTTTCTGAATTATGAAACTTAAGATTTATTTAATAACTACAAGCGACTGGTGACTTACAAAAGACTATGGTAAAATAAACCACAACTTAGAACTGCAGTAAGTTTGCATAGGTTTATTTGAATTTTAATTTATTTATGAATTTCGTTTCCTGCTAAATTTTAAGGTGATTCTAACTCAGCTGTATTTATATCGTGTTAGTTGAACCAATAAAAGTTAATATAAGTTATTATAATATTTAAAAGCTTTAAACTAAATATTTATATATCATTTCATTACTTGTCAGTTCATGTTTTATTGGCATTGAAATTCGTTACGTGTTTTAAAAATTTTATTGTCAAACAGAAAGTAATTTTTGTTTCTTCAACTGTTTTTTCCTCCATATAAATTTAAATATAACATAATTGTCAAATTAAATTTAATTAGTCTTTATGTATAAAACATTTTAATCTCAACATTAACCTAAACTCTTTTATTTTTATTTACTTAATATACAGTGTAAAATTGCTAATTCTCAAAAACTGAACAAATTTGAAAACTATTTTCATTGAAATTACTTGTAAGAAATTAAAGTTGATATGTTATACTTGTTTTTAATTATAAGATGAGCAAAATTTCATTCATTAATTTCATTAAAAAAAATTTAAAACTTTTTTGTATTAAAAATATCAAATGCAAATAAAAAGTAACTATACACTTAAAAGAAAAACAACTGAAAAAACTCAATCTAGTAACTTAACTATTTTCTTCTGAAGTATCATTAAACAAACTGAAAAATTATCAGATATCACTAAATTAAATTTGAATTTAATACCCTTTGACTGAGTTTTGTATAAAGAATTTAACAAAGTTTTGATTTTCTTGTGACGTAAATCTTAGAAACCCACAAAACATTAAGTTTTTTATTTCTATTAAATAAAAGCTTCTACTAGCAATTTATATTTTGACAGTTTTCATATTTAAAAGCTGACTTTAGCTCAGCTAAACTAAAACCTTCATTATTATCAGATCTACAACAATGTTAAAAATGATGCAGTAAAAGAATGATTAAATATAGCATTGACGTGTTAAAAAACTTTAAACATTAGTAAAATTTTTGTTACCAACCTTTTTTTTTTTTGATTTTTTAACAAAAAAATAAAACTTTGATAAAAAAAGTTAATGAATTGTTTTAAGTTTAAGTAACCATTACTTAGTTTATTATTTTACTTCTGTAAGAAGAAAATAGTTGAGATCCGAATTTAAGTTTTTGAAATTATGAATTGTATTTATAATAATTTAAAGTTTCTTTTTCCTTCAAAGTAATATGTTTTCAAAATTTCATTAAAGATACTTAGAGTAAGGTCGTTTTAATGGTCAATGGACAACATTTTTTCATAATTAAAATAAAACTTTCAATTAATTCAAACTTCAATTTTGACTTTAATAGCCATTACATCTTAATAAATAATTATAAAAATATTTTGTTGATTTGTTTTTATTAAACAAAAATAATTGTTTAATTTTATGTTTTAGTAAAAGTATATTTATGCTTTGCTACTTTTACTTTTAGAAATATTGTAAATATTCATAAACAAGTATTTTCCTCAACAACTAGTAAGTAAAATTATTTAGATATGAACATATAAACTCAAACAAAAACAATCATTAGAAATTTTCATTTTAGTGACAAAAACATATTTAAAATATCTAAACTATATAAATCATGTTGTTTATATTATTTATTTTTATCCTGTGTTTTGCTTTCAAACATTAGTTTTGATGTTATAGAGTACAAAAATAGTACCAAAAAGTTATACACTAAAAAGATTTTTACAAAAATACTTCTTAAAGTTCAGGTAGCTACTTATGCTCATGTAGGTTTTATAAACCAATAAAAAAACATTTTATAGTAAGTAGAATATTTTTGCTAAACGTCAATTATAGCTCAAAAACTTGCATGTGTACTTTTTTTTGATTTATCAAATTCAGCAAGTACAATATAACTATATCTAGTATTGATTTTTGAATTGACTATTGTTGTAATGCTTCTATGCGAATTTATTGTTAGAAAAACATAATAATTTTTAAAAAACTAAGTATTTTATTGAAAAAAATTGAAAATGCTAACAACAGTCTTAGTGCTATTTACAAAACTGTCAAAATGAAAATAAAAAATTTACTAATATTAAGTTTGCTAAAAAATACTAAAAACTAAAACAACATACGTGTTCGATAAACGATTCATAATCAACTATTTTAAATTTAAAATTTTGTTTGTATAAAACTAGTTAAGTATAAACGTAATGTCTTCGACTTAAGCTTATTGTTCCTGCGTTTAAAAGCATAACGTCACAAAATATTTAATTGTGTTTAAATTTCAAATGTTTTTAATGCTAAACATATTCATTACGCTACTACTTTTATTTAATATTTTTCTAATTTTTTGATTTATGAATTCACCTGTTTCTAATTCAAGTACAAACACATCTTTTAAACTAAAAAAAACTTAAACGCTTAAATTATCTGTTTGACTGAAACACTATCAGTCTAAAAATACCCTAGCCAAATTTTACTAGTTTTTAGTTTATCTAAATAATTTAATAAAAAGTTTAGTGAAGCATTTTATAGTGGGCATTTGTAAACAACGTCAAAACGTGACAAATATTTGCTGAAAATACTTCGTTTAAAAGCTGAAAAGCTTATTTTAAGGACCAATAAAATTATTTTTGTTTGGTTCATCGGAGCCATGGATTTTCATGTGCCGTGAGGCAAGCTCAAGTTAACATATCACTTTAATCACTTTAATTCACAACCTTTTATCATTTGAAAGGTAAATAAATATTTTTTTTTTATGTAAGTTACCAACCATTTGTTTTTTGCAGTTCTGTAATTGTTAAAAAAATGTTTCATTAAAACAGTTTAGCTTACTAGTGCTTCTTTTAAAAACTGTATATATAGAACCTTTAGTGTAATAGATAAAAAGCACTAACTTTGTAAGTTAAAAAGAATTATTCATTTAGCCAACAATAATTCTAATTTACTATT
The DNA here is from genome assembly GCF_965202585.1 of Thalia democratica. Taxonomy (NCBI): domain Eukaryota; kingdom Metazoa; phylum Chordata; class Thaliacea; order Salpida; family Salpidae; genus Thalia; species Thalia democratica. The sequence goes on from NW_028139249.1 coordinate 128,100, forward strand.
TTTTTATTTTGATTGAACAAAATAGCCGGCTTCTACTTAAAATATTTTGCTAGATACTTGTTGAATCAATTTGTAAATACGTTATGATCAGAAGCTGAGCCTTAAAATTTATTTATTAAGTAATTTGTACAGCATTTCTCAATAAGATGTTGATATAGTTTAATATAAAAACTTTTGTTGTGGTTTTCAACGACTGATGTCATAAGTACACAACTTGTTTCTAAGTTTTAAATCGTTTTTTTTTCTTTAAACTTTTAACATACAGTAAGTTAAAAAAAGTTTTTGAACAACTAATCTAACGGAAATATTCTATAAAATTTTATCTAATGTTAGCGTTATAGTTTACACTTAAGCTATAAATAAAGAGGTAAAATAAATAAAACTAATCTTTTTTTATTTACACCTTTAAAATTTTGACATAAATAGCTAACCTTATAATATTAATAGTAGTTTAGAATTTAGAATCCATCAAGATCTCAACCTAGCAAACTGTATGAAACAGGGAAAAATTTTTAAAACAAGCTATATATTATTTCAAGTACTATCAACATTAAAGCACTAGAATATTACCAGAAAAATGACTAAATAGAAAACTCAAACAACTTAGTATTTGTAAAAAATAGCTATTATAAATTGTTACAAAAGTTTTTTTGAATACATACAAACACATGAGTGCACACAAAAATAGTACTTATAATATTTTCTTATTAAAGGACTTCAAAATATTCTTGAAAAACTTTTAAAAAAAAACTATCCTGAGTCAGCCTAGGTTACAGTACTCAAAAATTATTTTAAAAAACAAATAATTCGTAATATAATAACAATATGATTCGTTTGAAACCATATATTAAACATACTGCAAGGAAATAAAAAATAGAAGAAAACTAAAAAAAAATTAGACTATCCTAAGTTTAAAAAAACAAAGTAAGTTAAAGGGAGCATGTGTTAAAAAAATCTAGAAAAAAAAAACCGAGTTATCCAGAGTCTTTCAGAAATTCTAAATTAGAGTGACAGTTTATAAAACCCTACTACTAAATTAATTAAGGTTATTAAAACATATTTTTTTAGATGTAATTTGAATAAAAATAAATAAACTAAAAATCAAAATACAAATATTTTATTATGTAAACTTTTGACATTTTTATTTACAATAGGCTCAAAAACTATAACTTATTTAACTTAGTTGTGCAACCACTGAACAAAATTTACTCAATTAGTTTTCACTATGAATTTACATTTGAAAAATAAATATTTTTGTTAAAAAAGATGAGTTTTATGTTGAGTTATTAAAACCTCAAAAGACTTACTATTCAACAATTATTTGTTTGTACATGATATATAAAGAAATAAAAACATACTTGATTAATAAAAAGTAGGCTTTATTAAAAAATGCCTGGTTCACATGATAATTCAAAAAGAGTCGCATTTTAATAAAAAAATATTGTATAGTTTATGATAATTATAATAAGACGTTTAGATAACAATCGGTCATTTAGTACTACCGCGGTTTTACAGCAAAATAGCAGATCTTCAGATGCAATAGCAAAACAAAGATCTAAAGCACTATATATATACAGAGTAAAAAGTGATTAGTAATATATAAATGAGTTTTTTGTTGAATAATTTAAGTTAATTTAAAGTTTATTAAATACAACAATTTTTTAAAAGAACTGAACTGTTTGAAATTTAAAAACTAAGCAGCTGATGCTTAATTTTATTTAAAAAAAAAACTAGATTAAACTTTTTTTATCTTAGTTGAAAGATTTTTTTTACTCAGTTGTTTTGACCTGTTAGTAAAATATTAGTAAACTTTATTAATAAATATTGCATAAAAATAAAGTTAGCTAAAACTTGCATTTCTTTTAGAAATATCTAATCAAAGCACCACTATTTTATATATATTACTTATGCAAAACGCATGTTTAATCTAAACCAAGTACAAAAAATAAAATAATAAACTTAGTTTTGCATAAAACTTGTATAATCTTTAATTTATGCCAAAAAAATAAAAAAAACCCTTTCACTAATCACGACTTATGGCCCCTAACTTGCCCAATTTGAAAAACTCTGGTCAAACTTTAAACAAAAATCATAAGTTCTACTTTATAATTAGGAAAAAGTAGTAATTAAAACAACTGAAAAGTGGTTAGATAACCTAATCAAGTGTATAACAAAAGAAATAAAATTTATACCGCTAGTTAATTTATGTCATTAAGTTCAAAGTAGCTTAAAATTATTTGTTAACATGTTACAAACAAAACAATTTATGTCAGTCTTATTGTGAAGAAATTTATTTTTACTTTTATCGAGGTTCGATATATTATTGCAAATCCACCCATATTTTTCAGCACTTCGAAATCGATATTTCAGTGCATAATTTCTATTTTTGATATTACTCATTTTAGTTTTGTTTTTAAGCTGCATAATTAAAATTTTTTATACTTTTCTTAGAGTTATTTTTTTTTTTTACTTTATTAATTATTCTCTATATTTTTTATAAAAACTTTGTTGGTTATGTGTTCTTAAGTCATCATTTTAATTAAAATATCGGATAATTACACTACTAAATAATTATAACTGATAATAAGTAAAGTCAATAAAAGTATGCCCGCTTGTAAAGAAATTTTTTAGCTTACTTTACTTTATTTTACTGAAAAATAATTTTCACAAAAGTTACAAATATATAACTTTTACTTCTAATACCAAAAGTTTTGATTGTTAAAAACGGTACAATATAAAAACTTTTTTTTAATAAAACTGTTCTTCTTTATTAAAATATTGTAAATAACTAGTTTATTAATACTGATCTGTGCGTCAGTTTTATCTTTGAGTTTTACCAAAGATTATAAACAGAAAAGTAACTTGTTTTTTCAATTATTTATACTAAATGTATAAACACCAGTTCAATATTTTACGCTGTTTTATTACAATCTAAACCTAAAAAATATAGGAAAATAAACGTCGCATTTTTTTAACGCATTACTTGCTGTTTACACTAAAGTCAAATATTTTTAATTTTTGTTAATCTCTTCGTGACGTCATTAACAATTTCCAGTGATAAAACGCTTCATATTTTTTGATTTGAACAAAATGCATATTTTCATTACGGTTGTTCAAGGTAAGATTGATTCCGTTTCATTTTTATGCAGCCTGCACCGGCTGTAAAATTAACTGCTTTAATTCCCTTTTAACTAAAACTATAAACTTCTTGAAGCTAACGTATATAAGTTCGGCAAAAGTACTTTATATATGATGGTAACTTTTAAGTTTTAGAAACATTGTTCCATATTTTTTTATTTGAGTAACTCAAATAACTTAATAGTGTACAATTAGTGAATATTGAAAATACTTTTATTTAAATTAACATCAAAAGTAAATTAAGTTGCGTTTACACATTACAACTGTAAATTTATGTCATTTATTAATGTTTAATAAAAATTGAAAATATAAAACACAGTGTAAATCGGCAATTTCATCAATTTAAAATTCAGTAAAATGAGTGTATGTTAACTAATATTACATGTAAACAGTTTTTATGTTAAGTTTTAATGAAAAAGGTTTCAGTTTTAATTTTATCAATCATAGTTTTCTAAGTGTTTAAAATGATAAGTATCTTTTAAAATCAATTTTGTACTTGTGTTAATAAATGTCCCTTTATTTTACAGGAACTTTATTAGTTCTTACTTAACAATCTTGCGTAATTCATTTTATTTTTGAGTTATCAGTAAACGATGCTCTTAAAATAATAAAAGTTTAAAAAGTTATTAATTTATAAATGTTTTACTTTAGTTATTATTATAAAGACTTAAGACCTTAAGTTAAACTTTCTAAATTAAAATTACAATAATAAAATTTTGTTTAAGTTTTTTACATATTTGATTTAGTGTTTTATATATAAATCTAAAAAAATAATTTTTTTGCTTATAGTAAAGCTTTTTAAATCAATTCCTCTAGTGGCGTAATATTCATTTTGCAGCAAAAATCCTTTGTAGCATTTTGTATAAATAAAAACTACTTAACAGAAATTAATTTAAAGTAATGCTGGTATCCCTTAGGCTTGGGAAATTTTTACACAGTCTGAGATGCTGTTAAAAAATAAACATGAAAATTTTTTTTTAAAGGTTTGCTATTAGTAAGTAGGTGTTTTTTTAATAATTTATTAAGAAAAATAAATATGTAAGTTTATGATACAAATTTAATATCAAGAAACTTTTTTTTTATTACAAATAAAATGAGTAAAATTGTTAATATAAGCTTAAACATATGTAGGGAATTTGTTGTTTTTGCTAAAAATGTTTCTATATAATACAATTTTTTTTACTTATTACAACTTATTACAAATTTTTCAGTTATAACGTTTTTTAGTTTACAATATTTTTTAAATTTATTCTTCCTAATGTGCAAGCCAAAAAACAATAATAGAAATAAGTTTTTAAATGTATCTATAGGTCAATTAACTAAGCAAAAATAAAATATTCTAATAAAGAAATCAAAAATATAGTTTAAAATAAATAAAAAGATATCAGCTGCTTAGTTTTTAAATTTATTTTCAATTAAAGCTAAAACTATTAGTTTGTATTGGTTTAGTATAAGTAAGTAAAAGTGGTACTTAAATCTTTGCATTAGACTATGACTATTTTAATACTGTACTAGAGAGTAAAATCTAAGTGTTCAAATTTTAGTAAATTTTTGATTTTTGTTAATAAAGTATAATTAGAATTAAGTTAAAGCAAGTTTTAGCTTTAAATATTTTTACAAAAAAGTCATTTAAATTTGATAAAGTAAGAATTAAAATTACTTTGTTAATAGATACTTTTCTAAGAAAAAATATTATGACACTCTTTGAAAATTTAATAAAAGTAAGCTGACAAAAAACAAATCAAACTCCATTTTAGTTGTTTTCTTTAAGTTTTTTTTTTCTAAGTTTCAACTGCTACATATTTATTTAAATTAATTTTATACTGCATTTGTTTGTTTTTAATCACTGTTAAAATAGTTTTAGCTTAAAACTATAAAATATATTGAGCTAAATCAAGAACAAAATTAGTTAATCATATAAGTCATACACAAGTATACAAGTAATTATCATAAAAGTTTATCTATTTTATTTGTATAATTATGAAAGTTGAATTTTAACTAACTTATACTTTAAAACCTTTAATTAAAAAGCTAAAGCTGTAATGTTCAAATTTTATTATGTCGCAATGTAAAGAACAGAAAATTTATTGTAGTAGTTGATGTAAGCCTAACCTACTTTCTTCTATTTAATTATTTGTACTAGATTAAATAAATATAAGTAACACTTTTTTTTTTAAATCTTGTTAATAAAAAATTGCAACTACTTAGTCAATCCATAAAAATATAATAATTTGTAACCGTTTTATTTTGTTTATTACTATCAAAACTTAAGACCTTTAGGTTTACCTTCCAAATTAAAATATTAATAATAAAGCTATTTTGTTTTATTATATGTCTTTTTAGCTTTATAATTTTAAAACTTAAAATAATTCAACTTTTTGTCTGAGCGTAAAGTTTTGAATTTAAATCCTTTAGTGACGTAATATTTGTTTTACAGCAAAAAATCTTTATAGCTTTTTATAAAAAAAATACCACTAAAAAATAATTAAAAGTGAAGCTGGTCCCCCCTTGGTTTGGGGAATCTTAAAAGAGTCCAGGTGGCTGTTAAAAAATAAGTATGTAACAATTGTTTTAAAAAATTTTGCTATTAATAAGTATTTTTTTTAAATAAATTATAAAACTTTATTAGTTTCTAAGTTTATGATACATTTTACAAATAAATAAACGTTTTATTACAACCAAAATTGTGGAAAATTATTTATATAAGTTTGAACATATGTGGGGTATAATGTTGTTGTTTTTTTTTTGGATATGTTTCTAATATCACAATTTGCACTTTTTATTAAATTTCTGAGTTACACAAACAATTTTAATTTAGAACATCTTCAAAACTTTCTTTTTTTTATAATGCACAGGTCAAAAAACAGTGGTGGAACAACATTCTTAGATGTTTTTATAGTAATAATTTTAGTTGCTTATTCAGCACTAATGCAAACCAATATTTTGAGTTTTAATCAAAAATACCAGCTTTGTTTTAGTTTTTGTTGTTGTTGTTGTATTAAACGTCTAGCCGTTTTAAAAACCTTTTACAAAATTATTTCAAAAAAACTTTTCTAGCGGATAACTGTAAAAATGAAATTTTATAAAAGAGATATTACTTATTTTAAAGGTTATATCGAGTTTCCGTAGCTAAACAGCAGAAGCTAAAAAAATTAAAATGTGTTTTTTGTTAGTAACAGAATACAGTTTGGTTGAGCTGTGTAAGTTTAACTATTAACTTGTATCAAAATATTTTTTTTTGCTAAAACGGTTTTACTTTACAAGGAATAAATTATAGAAAGTTCCTAATTATGTGATAAAATTCTAATAGCTTCGTAAATTAGTTTTTATAATATTTATAAGTTTTTTAAATTAACGTGTGTACTTAAGCTACAAAACCTATTATTGTTTTCAGTAAACTTTAATAGGTTTAATAAATAAAAAAATGTTTAATAAATATTGAAAATAGTTAAATAAATTTTATATAAGATTAGAGGTAGTATAAACAATTAGTTAAACGTGATGCGTTTTAATGTTATACAATAAAAACATTTTAGGACTAAGTTCATATTGTACCAACGAAAATAATAAAAATATTTCACTTGTTTAAATATTAATAAAATAAATCAAAGGAAACATACCTTTTTTGATATTAGTTTTATTTTATCTTTTACAAAGTCAAAATGCTTTCTTGGTTAAAATTTTACTTTTTAGACTACTTACTTTGTAATAAAGATTTTTGTTTTCTCATTTACGGTAGAAGTATAAAAAATTACACACTTTGTTTATAAACACAAAGTGTAAAAATATTTTGAATTTTAACCAATTAGTTGGTTTTAAATAACTATTTATAGTTTTTTTTAGTTGTGATACTTATTATGATATCGGTTTCAGTTAAAAATTTAAATTGTAATACTTTGACTTGTAACTAACTATTTTACTTTTTATATAATAATGTGAATTATTAATATATAATATGGTATATAATTTTAGAGATATTTCTTATTTTCTTGACTTTATATAGTATAAGTATGAAATATATTATAAATTAAATAGCTATTTTTTATAACTAAAATAAACTATATTTTGTCATATTTTATTGTTTTAAAGTTATTTTAATAAAAATATTGTTTCCTTTTTTTTTTCTTTTAACCACATACGCTAACAAGTTTATAGGTTTTTTGTTAAATATCTTAAACTTTTACATATCAAATTTTTTTGATCATTTCGTTATTTAAATTCATTCATTCTCATCCCAACAAACAAGTTAAACTTAAATCAAATCCCAAACCAGCTACTTATCAGATAACACATTCCTATTCAGTTTCAATCGAATAAAAATTACTTTAAGAGTAATAATTTCATTATTTCAATAGAATTTCTATGAATTTAATTTTATCACTGTATTTTTAAAGTATATGAACTTTTTTTGTTCTTTAAAGTTTAAAATTATTGTTATTTATTTTATCTCTAAAACAATTTAAACCAATGGTATAGTTAGAACTGTAGATATATAACTTTATTCATACCAAAAATGCACTAAAATAAATTTATAAATTATAAAGGCTCTAGCAGTCATTATGATAAACTTAATGTTTTAAACTCGTAAATGCTAGTAATACATATTTTAAATTTTATAACCCTAAGAAAATTTCTGCTGGAACGAAGATAATTCCTGTTTTTATAGGACCGAAAAGATCCTGTTTTAGATTAAGTTGTTGTTACTGTAATGCTACACTATTAATTTAATTTCAGTTTCGTTATAATTTATGAGTTGTAGTATTGATGTACCGTTTTTTAATAACGGATCATTTACAATTTCGGTTTAAACAAGTTTTAGTATTTTAATGATGAACTTTTTATATATTCTTACAAAAAAGTCTATCTCTATTTTTTTACAAATTAAGGTATTTATTTTATAACTAATGAAACGGATTCTAATACAAATGTTGTAATGTAGAAGTAATTATCTGTAAGTTAAATTATTATAGTTTGTTTAAATAAAATTTGACAAATATGTGTTTTTAAGTTATTAAATATGATCACTTAGTATAATCTGTTAACAAAACAAATATGTTTAAATAATAAGTTTAACCATAGTGTAAAAAAGTACTTTATAGATAACAGATAAAAATTAGTGCTTTAATATCAAAAAAAAAGTCTAATTTAGTCTTTATAGTAAACATATATCAAATTTTGTTATATTTTACAAGTTACTAATGCCTCTAATAGTAACAGTTCCATTTTAAGAACAGTCTACCGAGAAATAAATCTACAAATTATTTTATATACAGCTATTTAATGGCTTTTAATACAACTCCAAAGGATCCCTGTTATTTTTTTATAGGCAATTTATGCCTAAACAATGTTTTAGAATATTTTTTTAATACATAAAAATTTGCTTTTTAGTTTGTAATTTATTATTTCTATTTTTAAATTAATATATGTATTATTAATTATATTTCGTTTATTTAAAAATATTTTTGAAAAATATTTGTAAAACATTTTGATTATTTTGTTTCTACATTATATTTATCAAGTACTATTACTTTAAAGTTTACACAAAAAAACTGTTATTTGTTTTTTAGTTATATTTCATAAATTGTATACAATTAAAAACTAAAAAAATCAAACAATTTATGTAACCATGAAATCTGTAAAAGTGTTTTATCTTATTTATGGGAGGTAAACTAAACGCTTATCATAAGAAAGTTGATAAACTGTTTTGTTATTCTTGATAACTTAGTTGATTACCAAAATTATGCACAATTTTTTTTGTATATTTTTGATTATAATTTGGATGACTTGAATAACACACAAAACGAGTATGAATCTAAATACTAGCATATTCTATTTTTTATTTGTTTCAATTAATTATTTTTTTAAATAATGTTAAATGTTTAAATGTTAAAGTAGTTAGCTGTTTAAAGCTTTTTTTTTGTATTCTTTAGTCGTCAGAAGTAGATGAACAAAATAACATTAACATTTTTATTTAGATTTAAGATTGTTACAAAGGATTTAGGTTTTAAAAGTAGTTTCTTTATAAAGTACAAAGAATATATACACTTTTTTATTTCAGTTTATCCGTTTATAATCTAATATTATTAAAAAAGTATTTAAGTTTAAAGTTAATTATATTAAAACCTTTAAAAATGCTTTTATACTTTTCTGAAATGTTCTTTCTTAAAATCTACAATCTTATTTTTGTAAGTTAATTTGAAAAAATACTTATTAAACACAAATCTTATAGTGTAAAACTAAAAAAGTTCAAAACTTAAAAACTGAATGTTAAAACATTAATCATTGTGAAGGGTCAAAGTTATAATACATATCTTTGTTGTGTTAAAAATAGGAGATTATTAAAATTCAGCATTTATAGAATTTTATTTTGATAATTGTTAGTGTTATTTTTTTCTTTTTAGCTTTTGCTATAAAAAACTTACATTTATCGTTAGAATGATAATTAGACTTCATTAAAGTTGTATAATCATTTTAGACATTCGGAAGTTTAACCATAAAATTAAAAAATAAGTTTCAAAATGGATTCAAAATCAGCTAACAAAGATATAGTTTCCTTACACAGTGTAATTAAAATATCTTTATTTTGAAAATATTTAAAATCCAAAAATATATTTTTCTAATTTATTGAAATTATAAGTCTGTCCGAAGAAAAATGAGCAAACTAATAAAAGAAGTAAATGGTTATTGAAAAGATAACATTTACATTAAACACCCTTTAAAATTTAAAATATTATTTTTACGTAAATTAACAATAAATTTTATTCAATTTTTCGTTTTAAAAAACTAAAATAAAACAGAAAGAGTTTTAGATAAATAAAACAGAAAGAAAAACAAAACAGAAAGAGAAAATAAACAACTATTTATTTATTATATTGTTTCTAAAATGTTCTTTGTTAAAGTCTACAAGTATATTTTTGTAAGTTAAATTAAAAATTAGCTTTTTAAAACAAATCGTATGGTTTAAAACGAAAAAAATATTAAACTTAAAATTAAATTTTGAATTATAAGAGTCAAAATTTCAACACATGGCTTTGTTGTATTATAAGTTAAAGTTTATCAAAGACTTAGCATCTTTTGTTTAATTTTTTTGTGATGATTGTCAGTTGTATTTTTTTTATGTTTCACTATAAAAAATTTACATTACCGCTAGAAAAATGAAAAACGCTTTTACAAATTGATTACCGCTTGTAAAGAAATATTTTAGCTTACTTTATTTTTTTTTACTGAAAAATAATTTTCACAAAGGTTACAAATATATAACTTTTACTTTTAATACCAAAAGTTTTGATTGCTAAAAAGGGTACAATATAATAAATGTTTTTTTATAAAACTGTTCTTCTATATTAAAATATTGTTATTAACTAGTTTATTAATACTGATTTGTGCGTCATATTTATCTTTGTAAGTTTTACCAAAGATTATGAACAGAAAAGTAACTTGTTTTTTTAATTATTTATACTAAATGTGTAAACACCAGTTCAATATTTTACGATGTTTTATTACTATCCAAACCTAAAAAATATAGGAAAATAAACGTCGCATTTTTTTAACGCATTACTTGCTATTTACACTAAAGTCAAATATTTATAATTTTTGTTAATCTCTTCGTGACGTCATTAACAATTTCCAGTGATAAAATTCTTCATCTTTTTGTATTTGAACAAAATGCATGTTTTTATTACGGTTATTGAATGTAAGGTTGATTCCGTTTCATTTTTATACAGCCTGCACCGGCTGTAAAATTAACTGCTTTTATTTTCCTTTTTAGAAAATAGAACTATGAATTCCAGAAAGCTAACGTATATAAGTACGGAAAGAACTAAACATGTTAAAAAAGTACAAGGTTTAAAAGTTTAGGAGAAGGTTTTAGAAGAAATTTGAATTGTTATAAGTACAAAAAAAACAAAAGTAAGCCTATGTGTCGATGTGTTTAAAAAAAATGGTTCAAACTAACCAAAAAATATCCGAGTTAGCCAGGGTACACAGAAATTCTAAATTAGAGTGATATTTTATAACCCCTACATCTAAATTAAATGAGATAACCAAAAATGACTTAAATAAATACGATTTAAACAAAACTGAAAAATAAACTAACTTAAGCTCAAAGCATAAATTAATGTTTTAAGTATGTATTAAAGTTAGACGATTTTATTTACAACTGGCTCCAAAGTTATAATTTTTATACTTTAGTGGTGCTACCATAGTAACAAAACTCACTTTGTTAGTTTCAAATATAAATTTATATTTGAAATGTTACTATTGCTGTTAACAAAACTTTTTGTTCAAAAAAATAATTTTTATGTTGGGTTAGTAAAAATTCAAAAACTTACTAAACAACAATTATTTTGTAAAGCATGATCTATAAAATTGTGATAACGTACTTGATCAATGAGAAGTACAATTTATTACAAGTTGCCTGGTTGGCATATAAAGAGTTGCAGTTTGATTAAAAAAAATTGTATTTATAATATTTCTAATACTTAATAAAATTAAACTGTTTCAAAGTTTAAAACTAAGCACCTGATGCTTAATCTTTTTATTTTAACTAAGTGTTTCTTTTCTTAATTGAAAGATTTTATTTTCGCTCAGTTAATTTGACCTATAGAAACATTGCATACAATATAGATAGCTGAAATTTTAATTCAAAATTCAAAAAAGCTGAACTAAGCATTAAAAATTTTCTATAACTTTCTTATGCAAATAATATTTTTTTAACATGTTATAAAGAAAAAAATTTAATGTCAGTCTTACTGTGAGGAATTTTACTTTTTTTATCGAGATTGGATATATTGTCCATATTTTTCAGCATCTTAAGAATGGTATTATAAAGCATAGTTTCTATTTTTAATCTTATTTATTTTCATTTTGCTTTTAAGGTGCAAACTGAACTTTTACATATTTTTTTAGAATTATTTTTATAACTTTTACTTTATTAATTATTTTCGATATTTTAAATAAATTTTTTGTAGTTTATATTGTTTTTTTTTTTCACCATTTTAATTAAAATATCGGAAAGTTACACTACTTAAAAGTTAATAATTTTAATTGACTCTTAGCAAAGTTAACAAAAGTATGTCAGCTAGGAAATTAACTTTATTAGAAACTTGTTTTTGCTTACTTTGTTTCTTTTTTTATTGAATAATAATTTTTACAAAGAATATTAATAATATAACTTTTACTTTAACCACCAGAAGTTTAGATAAAAAAAAAGTGTACAAAATAATAAATTTTCTTTTGATAAAACTGTTCTTCTATATTAAAAATGTTTATATAAATAGTTTGATAATACTGATTTGTGCGTCAGTTTTATCTTTGTAAGTTTAACACAAAGATTATAAACAGAAAAGTAACTTGTTTTTTCAATTGATTTTATTAAACGTATAAACATTGGTTCAATATTTTACGCTTTTTTATTACAATCTAAACCTAAAACATTTTGAAACATTAATGTCGCATTTTTTTAAACGCATTTACACTACAGTCAAATATTTATAATTTTTGTTAATCTCTTCGTGACGTCATTAACAATTTCCAGTGATAAAACGCTTCATATTTTTTTATTTGAACAAAATGCATGTTATCTTTACGGTTGTTGAATGTAAAGTTAATTTCGTTTCTTTTTTATACAGCCTACACCGGCTGTAAAATTAATTGCTATTATTTTCCTTTTAAACAAAACTATAAATTTCTTGAAGCTAACGTGTATAAGTTCGGCAAAAGTACTTAAAGTATGATGGTAACTTTAAAGTTTTAGAAAAATATTTATTTTTTGAGTAACTCAAATAATTTATAAAAAACAATTAGTGAATATTGAGAATACTTTTATTTAAATTGACATAAAAAGTAAATTAAGTTGCGTTTACACATTACAACTGTAAATTTATGTCATTATATAATGTTTAATAAAAATTGAAAATTTAAAACACAGTGTAAATCGGCAATTTTATCAATTTAAAATTCAGTAAAATGAGTGTATGTCAACTAGTATTAAATGTAGACAGTTTTTATGTTAAGTTTTAATGAAAAAGGTTTTAGTTTTAATTTTATCAATCATAGTTTTCTAAGTGTTTAAAATGATAAATATCGTTTGAAATCAGTTTTATACTTATGTTAATAAATGTCCCTTTATTTTAAATAAACTTTTTTTAGTTCTTACTTAACAATCTTGCGTATTACATTTTATTTTTGAGTATTCAATAAACGATGCTCTTAAAATAATAAAAGTTTATAAGTTATTAGTTTATAGCTGTTTTACTTTAATTGTTGTTATAAAAACTTAAGACAATAAGTTAAACTTTCTAAATAAAAATTACGATGATAAACCTTTGTTTAAGTTGTTTACATATTTATTTTAATTTTTTATTTATAAACATAAAAAAAAACTTTTTTTCTTATAGTAAAGCTTTTTATTCAATTCCTCTAGTGGCGTAATATTCATTTTGCAGCAAAAATCCTTTGTAGCATTTTGTATAAATAAAAACTACTTAACAGAAATTTATTTAAAGTAAGCTGGAAATTTTTACACAGCCTGAGTGGCTGTTAAAAGGTTTGCTATTAATAAGTTTGCTATTAATAAGTAGGTGTTTTTTTAATAAGACATTATGAAAATTAATATGTAAGTTTATGATACAAATTTAATATTAATAAACTTATTTTTTCTTACAAAAAATTTGTAAAATTATAAGTTTAAACATATGTAGGGAATTCGTTGTTTTTGCTAAAAATGTTTCTAAATAAAACAATTTTACACTTACTTATTACAACTTATTACAAATATTTGAGTTATAACGTTTTTTAGTTTACAATTTTTCAAAATTTTTTCTTTCTAATGTACAGGCTCAAAAACAATAATGGAACAAAAATTTTAAATGTGTTTTAAGTACTAATTATACTTACTTATTCAGAACTAATACAAACTAATAGTTTTAGTTTTAATTGAAAATACCAACCTAGTTTTAGTTTCAGTTTTTATTGTTGTTGCAAAAGTATTTTTAAAATAAAACGTGTATAAAGTGTTAACATATGAAAAAAAAAGTAACCTTTATACATAAAACTTGACGTGATGATTCCACAGTTTAAAAACTAAGATGAGTTTTATTATTCTGTTCAGTGTTAACATATCAAGCTAAAAATACTTTTGAATTTTTCAGTATTTTGCTAAAAGCAGTATGTAAATCACGCACTTTTTAGGTATGAACTTTTTAGGTGTCTGTATAATTTTTAAAGTGCGTATTGAAGTATTAGTTTACTACCTGATCATTTTATTAAATTATATATTTTGTTCTATAGATTATACTTTAATTATTCTAACTATTATTAATTTTGTTTAGTCAGTTTTATAAAAAGTTAAGATTAATTTCTTTTAACCTACTTCTATCGAAACAATTAATTTAAACTTAAACAATTTATAGTTTTGTAGACACATTTTAGTTTTATAAGTTATTTAGTATAATAATAAAAAAATTACCAAATAAATAGTTTTAAATATCATTAAATAAACAAAGATTACTAGGTATTTAGCTATATTTATAAATATATGTATAAATACCTAAAAATTCAGGTATAATTAAATATAACATTTTTAACACACACGAAATAACAACACGCAAACAGTTCATAACATTAATTAATTTATTAAAATAAAGTAGATAAAAAAAAAACTTTCAGATGGAATCAGTTTTATATTTTGTTGTAATTTTAGTTTATGATTTAATCGAACAACTATTTTTTAGTTATACTTGACGTTCACCATACAAATATCAAGAACCATTATTTTTTTCAAATAGATGTTTGTAATAGAATTTATAAAGCATAACAAACTAAAACTATTTACATTTTTGACTTTGTAACACAGTTCTTTATTTTATTTTATTTTTTGACTTATGAAATATGGGTCCAATTCAATTTCTGAAAGGCTTAAAAGTTGAAAATTTTTTTACAAGAAATTTATTCATTGAATTTTTTCGTTATAATGAACTTTTTAATTTGTTTTAAGCACGAAAATTTATAAAAAGCATAGAAAGCTACATGTTACGTCCTTTTATTTTTTAAGTCATTGTAAATGTAATAAATAAGGGTAATAATGAATTAAGTAATAAAGAAATTTTTTGAAGAAAACATAAAATTTTTGACTTCAACTTTGATCGTTGTAATTAACATTACAAAAAAAAATGAAACGTTTTACAAAATAAACTATTTTTTGTAAAGTTTTTAGTTTTAATGAAAATTTCATAAGTCAGTAAAGTTATTTATAATTTTAGGTTTTAATTTCAATCATGAAAGTAGTATTAATTCAAACTTAATTACTCTAAAATTTTAAATATAACGTTTTCTTGTACTGTTTAAGTTAAAAAACATAAAGAAAGGTTTATTTCTCAATAGAAGAAAATTTAAGTTAAGTAAGAAACTTAAAATGTCAAATGAAAATGGAATCAAATTGCTGATTGAAATTATCAAGATTGGAAAGCAACTGAAAGAGAAACTTATAGCATTTGAAGCTCAAAAGGATATGGAGTTTAATTCACTCCAAAATGATATTTGCAAGTTAACAAATGAATACGCTGAGAAAAGCTTGAGTCTTGAACAAAGGTTGGTTGAATTGAGAAATGATGATTGTACATGTGAAAAAGTCTTGACCTTGAAAAAAGATATACTGCAATAGAACAAAAAATTAGTGATCTACAGACATCACTCCTTCAGTTTAAACAAAAAATTTTTACAAAATTTGAAAAGATCCAAACAAAGTTTGTCACCTACGCTGATGCAGTTCGATTGAACAAACCAGCTGAGTTTTTCACAGATATTAGTACAAAAATGAATTTGGTTACCAAAAAAACTGAAGCTCAAAGTGATGAAAAATTAAAATAAAAAAAGGCACTCAATGTGATTGTATTTAGTATTCCAGAATCAGAAAATCCTAAAAGCTCACTTGAAAATTCAAAAAGAGATTTGAATACTATTCAAGAAATTTTGGGAGTGCACAAAATTATTAAATCTGAGTTCAACTCATTGTACAGAATTGGAAAAATTATCAAGAATAGATGCAGACCAATTATAATTTAGCTCAACAATTTGGAAGCTAAGCAGAGACTTTTAAAATTGAGAAGTTTAAAAGTTATTAGCAAAGGAAAAGAAAACGCAGTATATATTAATCCCGATAGAACGGATTCAGAGCTATTGGCTTTTAAAAAACTGCGAGAAGAGTTAAAAATAATACAACAACTAGCTGATGATAAAAATTTGAGAGTACAATACGTAATAACAAACAACAAAATAGTTAAAAAAATACAGCAGCCCTTTCGTTACACTTACCTGGAACTCTGGGGTTAGTGTTAGTTATAACAACTTTGTTAAAAACTTTAATACATTTAATATATTTAGTCAATCTGTTAATTCTGATGGTATTAGTAGTGATTTTTTCTTAATAATAGTACTGTTAGTTTTTTAAAAGTTAAGTGTCCTGAAGCCTTAAGCACAAGTTTTCTTAATAGGTCAAAGTCTAGTAAAAATTTTCTAATAAAAGTTTCCTATACAAATATTAGATCTATCTTAAACAAAATAAGTTTTGTTGAGTTTGATATGTGCACAAACAACATAGACTTATTTTTCTTTACTGAAACTTGGTTAAATCCTAACATTATCAAATCTATTTTTTGTCCATCCGGGTATAACGTTATTCGCAATGATAGATTGAGCAGGTGGAGACGTTGCTGTTTTTGTTAAAAATTATTGAAATTAAAAGTGAGTTTGTTGCTTTTGACGGTTTTGAATTTATATGCTTTAATTTAATTCTCAACGGATTAAAGTTAAGATTTCTATGCATTTATATCCCTCCAAATCTTTCTAAATCTGAAAAAATTGTATTAAACATGATTGACCTTATAAAATATTTTACACGAAAAAATGTTTCTTTCTATATTATTGGTGACTTGAATTTTCCCAATATTGATTGGAGTAATCCAAGCTCAACTTTTAATGAATGTAATAAAAGTTTTATTAAGTTTTGTTCAAAAAATTATTTAACACAAATTATTGATTCATCTACACATAATTGTAGACGGTGGTATCTAATTTAGTGGTTTGTAATTGCATGGGGTTGGATAGAATTAAATTTCATTGAGTGGATTCACTTTTCACTAATACTAATGACCATTCCCTTATATCTTTTGGCATTAATGTTAATAAGAGCATGAAATCAGCTACTGTGACACTTTACCCAGATTTTCCCAGAGCGGATTTTAAGTGTATAAACGAATATTTTTCAAGTACAGATTGGAAATTTATTTATAATAAATCAAAAAAAATACAGGAGTTTTATGATAAATTTGTTAACATTATTAATCTTACAATAAAAAAATTTGTACCCTCCAAGAAGAAAAATAGAAAACGAAAGATATATACTTCTAATTTAAAAAACCTACTAAAAGAAAAGCAAAAACTATACAAAAAATGCAAGTTAGATCAGTAGATTACTAAAAAATACAAGCTAGTTTCAAAAGCATACGAAAAAGCTGTAAAAAGTTTCGACATACAACATGAAAAAAGCTTTTGTCAAAATACAAGTTCTAAAAAATTCTACTCTTTTGTAAAGTCAAAGCTAAATCTGTCACCTTCCTTTCCTCTTTTACTTAATGAAAATAATTTACCATTAACTTCTGACTTTGATAAAGCCTCTTGTTTCAACAAATCATTCCAAAAAGTTTTTAGTAAATCTTTATGAAGATGAACATTTTAAACTTATTGATAAAATTGTCCTGAAATGCAGGATTTTTTTATTAGTAATAAGGAAATAATTGAGTCTGTAAATCATTTAAAAGATAAAACCTTTAGAACAGCAAAAAAAATACCTTCATATTTTTAAAACGAACTATTTTATCTCTCATTTTTCAATCTCGTTAATTTTTAATTTCTCTTTAGCTATATCTTTCATACCAAGACAATGGAAAATATCTTATATTATACCAATATACAAAAAAGAAAAAAAAATCCATCAAACTTCAGACCAATTTCACTAACAAGTACCTTTTGCATATTTTAAATATACGGATTGAATATGCCGTGTGAAACTTTAAAAAAATGATGAATGGCGAATAGTTGTTGAGATTAATGTTCTGCAAGATGAAGATTTCTGTCTAGAGTTGAACATAAATTCCGTTTTGAAAGTTCTTGTTTGATGAAGAGTAGTCTTTAAAATGGTTCCTTGAATTTTGAGCCAGGTTCTGAAGAGTTTTGACGAGAGATGCTTGTTTCTAAGATTTGTTGTTTTGGAATGTATAATTGGAGATTGCTGACTTTGGAATCGTTGAATAGTTTGGTTGTGAAAGTTTTAGTTATTTCAGGGCCTTGTATGGGTTTTATGTTTGTTTTAACACTGTAATTTGTTTTTTCTTCTTATGTTAGTGTCTTTCAGTTTAAGTGGCTTAGGTTTTAACGCCTTGGTCCTTCGTTTGACAATAAACTTCGATAATAATAACATTATTTATCATCGTAGAAAAAGATAGATGTTTACTTTTAGTTTATAACTCAACTAATAAATTTTAAAGCATAAACTTTGTAGCTGTAGTAAGTAAAAACAACTAATTTTGTTGAAGTTTTCATAATTCGTTCTAAACAACCAACAAAAACAAGTCTAAAACTTTTGAAAATATATATTATTAGTATTTTGAAACTGTTTAAGGTTACCACGTTAATTTGAATTATATCACCATGTGTTTCACAATTAAAATTAAAATTACTTTGTTAATAGATACTTTTCTATGAAAAATATTATAAAACTCTTTGAAAATTTGTTAAAAGTAAGCTGACAAAAATTAAATCAAACTCCATTTCGGTTGTTTAGTTAATTAAAGATTTCTTTAACATTTTTTTTCTAGCAAGTTTTAACTGCTACATATTTATCTGAATTATTTTTTATACTGCATTTGTTTGTTTTTAATAATTGTTAAAATAATTTTAGCTTAAAGTTATAAAGTATATTAAGCTATATCAGAACAAAATTAGTTAATCATATAAGTCATACAGTAGTAAACAATTAATTATCATAAAATTTTATTCATTTTACTTGTATAATTATGAAATCTGAATTTAAACTAACTTATACTTTAAAACCTTTACTTAAAAAGCTTAAACTGTAATGTTCGAATTCTATTATGTCTCAATGTAAAGAACAGAAAATTTATTATAGTAATTGATGTAAGCCTAAACTACTTTCTTTTATTTAATTATTGTACTAGATTAAATATATAAAGGTAGCACATTTTTTAAAATCTTCTTATTAAAAAGTTGCAAATACTTAGTCAATCCAAAAATAATAATAATTTGTAGCCGTCTCATTTTATTTATTACTATCAAAACTTAAGACCTTTAGTTTTACTTTTTAAATTAAAATAATATAAAAGCTATTTTATTTTATTTTATGCTTTTTTAGCTTCAAAATTTTAAAAATTGAAATAATTCAACTTTTTTTCTTAGCGTAATATTTTGAATTTAAATTTTTTAGTGATGTGATATTCATTTTACAGCAATTTCAATTTAAGCAAAAATTTTTTATAGCATCTTATATAAATAAAAACTACTAAAAATAAAATTAAAAGTGAAGTTAGTGCCCCCTAGGTTTGGGGAATTTTAAAGCAGTCCAGGTGGCTGTTAAAAATAAATATGTAAAAATTGTTTTAAAAAAGTTTGCTATTTATAAGTAGTTTTTTAAATAAATTGTAAAACTTTATTAATCTTTAAGTTACTTTTTATTACAACCAAAATTGTGGAAAATTATCTATTTAAGTTTGAACACATGTGGGGTATTATGTTGTTTTTTTTTTTAATTGTTTCTAAATATTACAATTTGCACATTTTTCAAGTTTCTGAATTATAACTTTTTCAATTTGGAAGACCTTCAAAACTATTCTTTTTTACATAGCAACTAAAAAACAGTGGTCAAACAACATTCTTAAATGCTTTTAAAGTATTAATTTTAGTTGCTTATTCAGCACTAATGCAAACTAATAGTTTTAGATGTAATCAAAAATACAAACTTTGTTTTAGTTTTTGTTGTTGTATTAAACGTCTAGTCGTTTTTAAAATCTTATACAAAATTATTTCAAAAAAATTTTTCTAGCAGATAATTGTAAAAAAAAAATAATTAAAGAGATACTAGTTATTTTAAAGGTGGTATCGAGTTTCCGTAGTTTTGTAAACTTTGTTTTTATAAACTTGTAAATTTTTGACAACTTTGTTGTTTAGTTATTATTTAAACTTTAAGGTTAGTAATAAAGACAAAATAATATAACTTTCACTATACAGACTGATTGAAGGCAGCTCTTTAATTTGAGTTAGTTTGGTGTTTTAATAATACTATATTACTTTTTTTTATAGTTTAATTACAGTTCAAAAACATTTTCATCGAAAAATTTAAAACTCACTGAGCTGGAGCATTGTGCATGTTACTTGAATAAACCGAATGGAGCATCTTAAATTAACAACTTGTATGAATTGGACTTGAAAATATATAAAAACTGGTCTTTTTTGTTGTATTTAAACTTAATTTTTGGTTATGTTTATTAGCAAAACTCTTTTTATAGTGTTGCAAAGAAATAAAAACGATTAAACAATAGAAGCTAGAAAAATTTATATGTGTTTTTTGTTAATAACAGAATACAGTTTGGTAGAGCTGTGTTAGTTTAACTTTTACCAAAATAAATTTTTCAGCTGAAACTTTTTTACTTTACAAGAAATAAATTATAAAAAGTTCCTTATTAAGTAATAAGGTTTTAATTGATACGTAAATTAGTTTTTATAATAATAATAAGTTTGTTAACTAAATTTGTGTACTTAAGCTACAAAATCTATTATTATTTTCACTAAACTTTAATAAGTTTAATAAATAAAAAAATGTTTAATAAGTATTAAAGAAATTTAAATGAATTCTCCGTAAAGTTAAAGGTAGTATAAACAATCAGTTAAACGTGATACGTTTTAATTTTATACAGTAAAAACATTTTACAACAAAGTTCATATTGTACCAACGAAAGTGATAAAAAATCGTGTCAGTTCTTTAAACATATATTAATAAAGTAAATCAAAGGAATTATACCTTTTTTATATTAGTTTTGTTTTATCTTTTACAAAGTCAAAATGCTTTCTTGGTTAAAATTTTACTTTTTAGACTACTTACTTTGTAATAAAGGTTTTTGTTTTCTCATTTACGGTAAAATTATAAAAATTACACACTTTGTTTATAAACACAAAGTGTAAAAATATTTTGAATTTTAACCAATTAGTTGGTTTTAAATAACTACTTATACTCTTTTAAGTTGTGATACTTATTATGATATCGGTTTCAGTTAAAAATTTAAATTGTAATACTTTGACTTGTATCTAACTATTTTATTTTTTCCTTTTTATATAACAATGTAAATTATTAATTTATAATATGATATATAATTTGGATAGAATAAAGACAATAGGACCGGAAAAATGTGTAGTTACTTTAAAAATTCCATTTATTAATAAAAGCTCAGAGATGTTAGAAAAGAAAATTAGACAATTAGTAAGAAATATTTATTATGCAGCGAACCCTAGAATTGTTTTTACCTCTAAACCACAATAACAACAGGTGGTAAGGATCCAGTATCAAAATTAAATAAAAGTATGGTAATCTACCAGTACAGTTGCTGTTGTACAGCAAGTTATATTGGATTAACAACTAGACATCATAGGAAGAGAATAAAAGAACACATACCAAAATGTGTAGAGAATTTTTGCCTATCAGATAAGAAAGATGATATTCCGGTTAAGGTTTTAAACGCATCTAAACGTTCATCTATTTCAGAACATTTAGTTAGTAATCCAACTTGTGCAAACAATTATAATATAGATAGATTTAAAATTATTAAAATTTGTAGCAATGTTTTTGATTCGATTAAATTAGAAGCCATTTTTATTTTGTTAAGGAAACCTGTTTTATGTAAGCAAAAAGATTTTGACTATACTGTTTCTTTATTTTCGTAACACTTTATAAGAATTGTTTTCATTTTATTTATGTTATGTTTTATTGTAAATCAATTATAACGAAAATGGACTTATTTGGTTTTAACTTTTACTAATTGCTTTGTCTTTTATTAATCTCTTAACTACTTGATTACTTGGTTATTATATAATTGTGTAAAATCTTATCATTTGTTATCATTGTACTCTACTGAAGAGAATTGATCGAAATATATTTAGTGTTTTTGAAAGTGTGTGTCTTGTATAACTTATTGTAATATATAATTTTATAGAAACTTATCATTTTCTTGATTTTATATAGTTTAAGTATGAAATACACTAAAAATTAAATATTTATTTTATAAACAAAAATACAACATATTGTACCATCTTTTGTTGTTTAAAAATTATCTTAATAAAAATGTTATTTTTTTTTATATTCTTTTAACCACATACGCTAACAAGTTTATAGGTTTTTGTTAAGTATCTTATACTTTTATACATTAAATTTTTTTCGTTCATTTCATTATTTTAATTCATTTATTCTAATTCTAAAAAAAAAGTTAAACTTAAATTAAATCCCAAACCAGCTACTTATCAAATTACACATTCCTATCAGTTTCTACATACAGCTATTTAATGGCTTTTACTACAAATCCGAACGATCCCTGTTTTTTTTTATAGGCAACTTATTCCTTAACAATATTTTAAAATAATTTTTCAATACATAAAAATTTTGTTTTTTATACTTAATTGTTTTGGTTTTTAATAAATATAAATATGACTAATTATTTTTCGTTTTTTTTTTAAATACTTTTGAAAAACATTTGTAAAACATTTTGATTATTTGGTTTCTACATAATATATATCAAATACAATTACTTTGAACACAAAAAAACTGTTATTTGTTTTTCAGTTATATTTTATAACTTGTTTACAATTAAAAACTAAAGAAAACAAACAGTTTATGTAACTATTAAATCTGTAAATTTTTAGTCTAATATATGGGAGATAAATAAAATGCTTATCATGAGAAAGGTGATAAACTGTTTTGTTATTCTTAAAAGCATAGTTGATTACCGAAATTATACAAAGTTTTTTTTGGAGATTTTTGTTTGTATTTTTGATGATTTGAATAACACACAAAATGAGTATAATTTTAAATACTAGCATGTTCTATTATTTATTTGTTTCAACTTTTTTTAAATAAAGTATTAATGTGAAATAATATGTATTATTTCATCAGAAATCTTATACACTAAAAATATAAAACAATCATTAAAATACCAGAGTTATTACCTTTAGTAAATACCTTTAGTTTTAAAAACAAAATGTTATATAAATGATTTTACACAAGTTATTTTTATCTATACTATAGTAAAATTTTAGATTTGACAAACGTTAAAAATGATACTTGTCAACTTTTTAATTACATTTTAATAAAATTTTAACAAAAGAATTTTTTCAATATTTAAAGCTTCTTCTCTTAATTTTAGTAATTTTACATACATAAACGGCTTGACAGAATAAACTGATAAGTTTTTATATAAACCTTTTTTTATCTTATTTAATATTAACTAAACAAAACTTTATTTTTTATTAACCTCGTTTTTATCAATTTTTATATATAATAGTTGCATTGAAGTCATTCTTATACTTAAAAAAAATTATATAGTCTTTAGCTAATAAAACTTACTTATAACAAAAATTTATTAAAAAGAAAGTTATTCAATACTTAAAAATAATTTGTAAAAGTAATTATTTTTTAGTTAAAGTTTTAACACAGTAAAAAACAGTTTGAAATTTTAAGCAAACTAATTACATCAAAATAAATTTACGATAAGTTATAACAAAAATATTTTAAAATATATAAATTGAAAGTCAGCAGGTACAGATTTGGTTATGAACTACAATCTGTAATCCTGACAGAAAAACAAATAAAAACTTGTATTACACGATTAAAAATAGAGTTTTAAAAGTTTATAACTTGGTAAATGGTTAAAAAAAAGTAAATTACTTATAATAAAAAAAACTGTCGCTAAAAATATTGATGATAAAACAATTTAGTCAACGAACATAAAGTAAACTATATATCAACATGTACAATCTAGTAGTAAGAATAAATATACCTTTAGTTGCAAATTTTATATTTCTAATATGATTATAGCAGAATATAAATCTTAATATTAATCTCTATAAAGATTCTTCACTTTTTCTTTTTATGGTTTTTCTTTTAATAAAACTTTTTAAGGCAGCTTATGTCTAAACAGTAGATTTTGTGTTCATAGTTACGTTATTAAATAAACTAATAAAAAAATTCTTTGTAGTTTGTTTTATTTTTGTTTTGTTTTAGACTGCAGTAAATTTCTAGTCTTGAAAGTTTTTATGGCAACGCTCGCTAAAATATTTTATTAAAATATTTATGATAACTAACAAACAATAGTAGTTTCTTTTGTCGTAATATCAATATACTTGTTAAGTCAAAAGCTCTGTTTTATAATATACTAATTAAAAAAATTAAAAAAACTTAAGTAGTTTTGAAAATTGTAAATTTATGACTTCTTAAATTCTTAAAGTTAGAATAGATTAATACTTATCTAGTTTAAGTAGTATTATGAGTTGATAAGCTTAAAAAAAGTTGAGGTTAATTAAACCAATTTTAACTTTTAAGTAACAATTTATAAGTGAATTTTTATTTTTATTTACTTAAGTTTTTTATTATACTTTTCAAAAATTGGTGAAAAATTTTTTTTTTACTATGTTTATATAAATGTAAAATAAAAATTTTTACTTAAGAAGTTTAAACATAACTGACTCATTTTTGAAAAAAGTTTATTTATTAATTTCGTTTAGCTCTCTTCAGAATAACATTGCTAAAAACTATGAATATTGTAGAGTAATTTTAGTTGTATATAATGAATTTGAAAAGTCTAACAAAAAATAGTTACGTCATAAAGTATAAAAGTCTGTTTAGAAAAAGTTTGAAAAATAGAATAGAGCTGTACTGAACTAACTTAAAGTAATTTATAAGACAAAATTGCTAAAACAAAAAACATTTAAAATAGTAGAAATTTTTACCTTAAACTAAATTAAATAAAAAGCGCATTAAAAAAATACGACAATAACGAAAACAAAAATAATACTACTAAAGACCCTATTTGTAAAGTTTTAAATTGTAAAAACCCCTTTGTTTGCAAATTTTTGGCTCGCGAGATCTAATAAACAGAGATTCTAGTACTGAAAGATGGTAGGTATTTCTAGCTCGGGATAGGATTTCGAACCTATTATCAAGGTAGTTCTCGGCACAAACAGGGTTGTTAAGGAGGTGCTGATGAATAGATGACTGTTCACCTTTAGGCTTCACGTCGTCATTAAAAATAAACCTTTTAAGCTTTTTCGTGACATGCTGCTCTCGCCTGACGTGGAAACGTTGAGATGTACGAGAGCAGCACGTCAGGCGAGAGCAGCATGTCACGAAAAAGCTTAAAAGGTTTATTTTTAATGACGACGTGAAGCCTAAAGGTGAACAGTCATCTATTCATCAGCACCTCCTTAACAACCCTGTTTGTGCCGAGAACTACCTTGATAATAGGTTCGAAATCCTATCCCGAGCTAGAAATACCTACCATCTTTCAGTACTAGAATCTCTGTTTATTAGATCTCGCGAGCCAAAAATTTGCAAACAAAGGGATTTTTACAATTTAAAACTTTACATATAGGGTCTTTAGTAGTATTATTTTTGTTTTCGTTATTGTCGTATTTTTTTAATGCGCTTTTTATTTAATTTAGTTTAAGGTAAAAATTTCTACTATTTTAAATGTTTTTTGTTTTAGCAATTTTGTCTTATAAATTACTTTAAGTTAGTTCAGTACAGCTCTATTCTATTTTTCAAACTTTTTCTAAACAGACTTTTATACTTTATGACGTAACTATTTTTTGTTAGACTTTTCAAATTCATTATATACAACTAAAATTACTCTACAATATTCATAGTTTTTAGCAATGTTATTCTGAAGAGAGCTAAACGAAATTAATAAATAAACTTTTTTCAAAAATGAGTCAGTTATGTTTAAACTTCTTAATTAAAACCAGTACCAAAACCAAACTATTCAAAAATTTTTACATTTAAACTATTTCTGTAAAAGGTTTAATTTAATACAATAATCTTTGATACAAATTCATTTTATTTTTTGTAGATAACTAAACCAGTTTTAAATAATTTTAAGTTTTTTTATATATGATGACCATTTTCGTACTTAAGTTGCTTAAACTTTTTATACTTATTGAATTTAAATTGATAAAATTTATATTAAATTCAAATTGATGAAATTTAAAGCCTCTAGCAGTCAATCTATGATACCTAATGTTTTGAACTCGCAAACTTAAGCATAATATTTAATCTTTTTTACGTTAATAAAATTTCTGCCGATGTGTAGGTAACTCCTATTTTTAAAGGATCTCAATGATCCTTTTGATTAGATAGCGTTGTTATTGTAATGCGTAATTATTAATTAAACTTTAATTTAATTATAATCTATGAATTATAGTATTGAGTTTCCGTTTTTTTTTTTTTCTATAACAGCAGATCAATAATAATTTCTATGTAAAAAAAGGTTTTTTGTTTACTAATTATGAACTTTTTTTTTATACTAATGTACCTAATCTAAAGTTACTAAACAAAAAACAATGTGATACTTTAGAAGTTATTAATACCTTTAGTAGTAATTGTTCCAATTTAAAAATACTCAATCAACAAAAAAATCATAAATATTTTTATAGACAGCAATTTAATGTCTTTTAAGTTATTAAATCTTCCAAACGGTCCCTGTTGAATTATTAGAGGCAACTTATGCCAAAACAACATTTTATAACAAAGGTTTTTTTTAACACATAAAAAACTGCTATTAAGTTTTTACTTTTTTTGTGATTTACCTAGTTATATATACATATACTTTTGTTTTTTTAATTTGTTTGTAAAATATTTTGTTGACTTAATTTTACATTATATTTATCAAATGTTGTTTAGTTTATAGTATACACAAAAAAAAATCGTTTGTCGTTTTCGTGAATTTTTATTTTTTTACAAATATAAAATAAAGAAACAAACAAGTTATGTAACTATAAAAACTGTGAAAAATTGTTATATAATTTTTTGAGAAGTTAAAAATTGATTATTATGAGAAAATTGATAAAAAATGTTTATTCAATAGATAAGCTGAATACTAAAGTTTTACATTAAATTTTTTTTGAGTTTTTGTTATACTTTAGTGAAAATGAAGAATATACAAAATAAATATAAATTTTAATATTAACATTTTCTAATTTTAATCTGTTCCAATTCTCACCAAGAGTGTGAAGTAATACATTTAATTACTCAACAATTATAAAGCTAAAACACTAGGTAAACTTTTTTTAACTAAAACCATGCATAGTAACAAAGTATTATATATTTTTTTAAAATTAAAAATTTTTTGTATATATTTTGGTATAAAGCTATGTTTAACAACGATTATGATTAATACTTGTTTAACTTTTAACCTCCTTTTATGAAAATTTAGCAAAATTAATTTTGTCAACTTTCAAGGCTTCTTATCTTTATTTAAATTTTTTTACATAGTTTCAACGATTTGACTGAATAAGCTGATAAACTTTTATATAAACTCCCTATTACTATATTCGTGATTAAGTAAACGAACTTGGAACAAGTTCTTAATTACTTTTCATTATTAGATTTTTATTAATTTTTTTTACCTTTTGCAATTTATAAATTACATGAACTGAACTAAATTACAACAAAAATAATTGAAAGAAAAATTTTGTATAAATATTTGACTATAAGTAACAATAAAATTATATAACAAAACCAAAGTTCATTTTAATAGAAATTTTAAACTACAATAAAAACAGTTGAGACTTTTAAGCAAACTATTTACACTTAAAATAATTTTACAATCCGTTATAAAACTTAGTTTTTGACAATAGTCCATATTTTAGTGTATAGACAACCACAAGTACAGAACGTATACTACAATTAGTGTGATTACCAATTCTATAAGATAAAATTAATTAAAATTTATTACAGGATTAAAATCAGTTTTCTCAAGTTTAAAACTTAACGAATCGTTAAAAACTAAAAATAAACTTTCAGTAAAGTATTATTGCTGATAAAGTTTACTATTTAATTAAAAAAACTAATTCTTTCAATAAATATAAAGTTAAATTTTTTATTAACATGTATAATCTATTAGGAATGAGTAATTATACCTCTAGTTGTAATTTTTTTATTTAAAAAGTGACTGAAGAAATATTTAAAACTTGTTACTTTTTTATAAAAATACTTTACTTTATCTAAATATGTATTTCATTTTCTTTAATTTTAAAGGCAACTTTTGTCTTAACAATAGTATTTTCGTTAATAGTTTTGCTTTTAAAAATCTTAAAAAACTTGCTTTGTAGTTCGTTCTTTTTTTTTCTTTTTTTTATTAGCAATTTTTTTATTTTAAAAGTTTTTATCGCAGTGCTCTCTAATATATTTTATTTCATAAAATAATACTTGACAACTAACACACAACAATATATAACTTTTTATCTTAATTGTAGTTTAATTTCAAGTTAAAAGCTGTGTGTTATATAATAATAAAAAATTGAAAATCTTATTTATCTAATTTATAAGGGAGTGAGTTTAAATGATTATCTAAAAAAGTTGTGATAAGTTATTCATAACAATTATAAAACTGAGCTGCTTAAAGAAAATTTATATAAAGCTTCTAAAAATTTTAGTTTTATTTTTATTGTTTGATCAAATTACTTTTTTTAATGACCAACTGTTTTTTTTTTATTAAAAATAATCTGTATCAGAAATTTAAGTTTCAAAATATGAAATTTTGTTTGATAAAAAAATGTTTAACAAGTTATATGTAATACACATTGTACGTAAAAGTTTACCAAGTAGAAATATAAAGTAAATTTTGTTTAAAACCGATAACAATTAATTAAATGCGGCTTTAAAACTGATTTTTTTATATTATTACCTTTAAAAGATTTAAACTTAGAATTTTTAGATGGAACAAAATTATTTAGTAATTTATCTAGTTCAAGTTGTATAATAAGCTATAAACAGTTTTATCGAAGATAATTTATGATTTAGAAAATTAAAACTTATATAAAAACAATAAAAATCTAGATTTTTAAACATAATTTAAACTTTACTAAAATTTACTGAATATTTACTACTATTGTGCAAAATTTCAAAATTGTAGAACATATTTGTTAAAACTATTATAAAAAATACCTCTAGCACTAATCTAAGTAATTTGATATTTTAATTTTTAGAGATAAAATGTTATATTCAAATTCATTTACAAGTTACTTCACGCTTGTTTTACGTCGAATATCTATTTTTAAGATCTTTATGATCCTTTTTTAGTCTTATTTGTTATTTCAATTTTAATCATTTATTTTATTTTACTTCGATTACCCTGAGAAGTTATAGTTTATTAAGTTTTAATATTTTATTTTCGTACAACGTACAATTATTACAGCTTTTGTTAAAATAAGTTTAATGTTTTCTAGTTAAGTTTTTTTCTTAAAATATTAATAAAAAAATATGAATTTTTATTTTTCTATTTATAATTGAGATATTTATTTTATTCACTACACAAATATCGTCTCATGTAAATTCTATAATAAAGAGTTTTTTAGCAAACCACTTTTTTTAAAATATACAGATTTTTATGTAACGATATATATGCTTTTCAATAATCAAAATCATTTTTTACCTTTTATAGTAAAAATTAATTCAATTTAATTTTAGTACCTAACAAAAAGCCAATAACCGAAAAAATGTGTGATACTTCAAAAATAACTAATACCTCTTGTAGTAGTTGTTCAAATTTAAGTATACTATACCGGCAAAAAATCTATAAATATATATATAGGCAGCAATTTAATGTTTTTTAATACAAATCAAAAAGATCCCTTTTATTTTTTATAAGCCAACGTATGCCTAATCAAATTTTTACAGTATTTTGTTTTTAAGCTATATTACTGTATGAAAATAAACTTTTTAAATGCTTCGTTTTAGTTTGCATTTTTGTTGTAAATTAGCTAGTTATATTTTTGCAAGATGTTTGTAAAGCATTTAGCTATTTAGTTTCTGCCATATATATATCAAATACTTTATAAATACTTTTTAACTTTAAAGTTTACACAATAAAAAAACAGTTTCTTTTTTCAAATTTTATGTTTTACACATTTCATAAGTAAACAAAACAAACAAGTTATGTAACTACATAAACTGTAAATAATTTAATATAATTTATGGGAGGTAGAAATAAAGCTTATCGTAAAAATGTTGATAAATTGTTTTGTTATCTCAAATAACTTAGCAGATTTCAAAAATGTTTCATAATGTTCTTTATAAGTTTTTATTCATATTTCGGTTTTTATTAATAAAATACAAAACAAACATAATTTTTAATACTGATATGTACTAGTTTTTTTTTCAATTATTTTTATAAAGCAAAAATTTGAAATACACATTTCACTAAGCAGAAGTTTTTGTTCATTAAAAACTATTTTTCATTCATTAAAATACCAGGTATACTTCTTTTTCTATTAGTTTAAGAAACAAAAACCATGCAAAGTAATATTAAATATCTACTTTTTATATAAACACTATTTTCTTTGTTTATATTATGGAAAAAAGTTAGATTTGAAAACTACATTCATAACACGTTTATTTTTTACATTTTTATTACGTTTCAATCAAAATTTAACGAAAGTAATTATTTCAACCTTCTAAACTTAATTTCTTTTTTTTTTTTTTGCATGCTTTCAACGATTTTATAAAAAGAAGTGGTAAAATTTTATATAAACTCTTTTTTATCTTATTTGTTATTAAGCAAACATATTTTAAGAAAATATAATTTCTTTGCATTATTAGGTTTTAAGTACATTCTTTACTTTTCGCAATTTTTAAAATATATACTACTTAATAAAAAGTATAGTTTTTTAATTAAAGCTCTACAATTAAAATTTTTTAGATAAGTTTAATTATCAAATCATCACTTTGTTTAATCTGTTAACAAAAAAAGAATGTTCAAAAAATCAGTTTAACCATGTTACAAAAATAAACAATAACTTTTTATTTGTCAACAACTACACAAATGTTAAAACCACAATAATTAATTCTTTTAAAGCAAAAATAAGTTTAATTTACTCTGTGTACCTAATTTTAAATTTTTAAACAACAAAAAATGCAATACAAGTTACTAATACCTCTAGTAGTAGTTGTTCAATTTAAAAAATACTCTACCGACAAATAAATCTATGAGTATTTTTGTAGAAATCAATTTAATGGCTTTGATTACAATTCCAAATGAACCCTGTTATTTTTTGATAGGCAACTTATGCCTAAACAATATTTTAAAGTAATTTCTTTTAATACATAAAAATTGGTTTGAAGTTTTTATTTTGTTACTGTAATTAAGCTAGTTATATTTAATTTCTTGACAAATGTTTTTTATAATTGTTTGTAAAACACTTAGTTATTAAGTTTTCAACTTAAATTCATTATATATGATTATCTTTGAACTATTTTTCATTTTTTTCTAAATTTTATGATTTGTTCACAATTATAAAGTTAATAAATCAAACAAGTTATGTAAATTGTTATGAAAAATGTAAAAAAATAAATAATTTATTTGGTTGTAAAAAATTGCTTTTCGTGAAAATTTGACAAAATAATTTTTTTTAATGGTTTAGCTGACTACCAAAACTTGACAAATAAACTTATATATATATTTTTGGCTATATTTTGGTTGATTTAAAAAACATTATATTAAAGTATTTTGTATTCTTCATCTTTTTGAACTATTTTTTTATAAATTATGGCTGTTAAGTAAAACATTTTATTAATCAGAAGTTTCATACAATAAAAATAGTTAGCTTACTCATTAAAATACCAGTTTTTTTTTTGTTTTAGAAACTAAAACCATGTACAGTAACGAAATGGTACATTTTTACGTTTTTGACAAAAAAAAAGTTTTTTTTTTTATGTTCTGGTAAAAGCTAGCTTTGATAATTATTACAAGTGATACTTTTATACACATTTAAAAATAAAAGTTTAACAAATGTAACTTTTTTAACTTTTAAAAATTCTTATCTTAATTTTTCACTTGCTTTCAACGATAAGCTGATAGTTTTTTATATAAACTCCTTTTTATCTTACTTATGATTAACTAAACAAATCTTGAGAAATCACGCTTTGATTTGCATTATATTCATTTTAATAGTTCTTACAACTTTAAATTTTATTCTTGCTTACTTAAAAAAAGAGTAACATACAACAAAAACTAATTAAAAAGAAAAACTACATAATAATTAAAAATAAGTGTTACTAAAATATAGTTTTTTAAGTCTAATTTTAATACAGAAAAAGAAACAGTTTAGAACTTTAAAACAAGCTATCTACATAAAAATAATTTTACAATCAACTATAAAACAGACTTTTTGATAATAGACTTTTCTTGCTTTGCTCTTTTAAATATTAAATTTTTATAAACACACTTAATAACTAACAACAATAGTACTAGTTTTGTCGTAATAAGAATAAACTTATTAAATAAAATGCTCTGTGTTGACTCCTTAAATTCTTAAAATTTGTTAGAGTATATTAATTAAAATCGATTAATGTTTGTCAAGTTTAAGTAGTGTGATGAGTTGATAAACTTTAAAAAAAGTTGAGGTTAATTAAACCAATTTTACTTTGAAGTAACAGTTTATAAGTAAAATTATATTTGTATGCACTTAAGTTTTTTATTATACTTTTCAAAATTTTTTTAAAAACTGTTTTTTTACTACGTTTAGATAAATGTAAAACAAAAAATGGTTTGCATTTAAATACTTTTTGTAAAACGTTTAATTTAATATAATAAACTTTATTACAGATTCATATTTTTTGTAGCCGACCTAACCAGTTTTAGGTTATTTTAAATATGATGCCAATTTTCGTACTTTAGTTGCTTTAACTTTTTATACTTATTAAATTGAAATTGATGATAAAGCCTTTAGCAGTCAGTCTAAGTAACTTAATGTTTTAACTTGTAAACGTAAAGCATAATATTCAAATCTTTTTTACGTAAATAAAATCTCTGCAAGAACGAAAGTTTTTCCTATTTTTTAACGCTATAATGATCCTTTTTTTCCTTATAATTTTTGAATTGTAGTATTGGTTTTCTGTTCTTTTTTGTATAACTTATCAATAAGAATTTCTATTAAAAAAAGTCTATTGTTTTCTAATAATAAACTTTTTTAAACTAATAGAAAACACGATTATTTCAATTTTCTTTAAACGAATCAAGGTATTTAGTTTGTTATCAATGAAATATATTCTAATAAAAAGTTTGTAATGTACAAGTAAATATGTATCAATCAAAAATTCTAAAGTTTTTTTTAATTTAAACTTGAAAAATACGCGTTGCTAGGTTAATTAATTTTTTTTATCTGTTAACAAAAAAGGTATATTCAAAAAATCAGTAGAACCATTGTATAAAAATAAACAGTAGCAGTTTTTCGACAATGAATACAAACTTTAAATCTACGAAAATTAGTGCGCTTATAGCGAAAATAAGTTTAATTTACTCTTTGTACCTATTCTAAAGTTATTAAAGAAAAAAGTTAAGACAAATCAGTAATACCTCTAGTAGTAACTGTTACAATTTAAGTATACTGCACAGGCAAATAAATCTATAAATAGTTTTATAGGCAGCAATATAATGATTTGAAAACAAACCCAAAGGCTCCCTTTTATTTTTTTGATAGGCAACTTGTGCCTATACAACATTTTATTATATTTGTTTAACGCATAAAAATTTACTTTTAAGTGTCATTTTGTATTTTGTTGTTGTGATTTAGCTAGTCCTATTTTTCATACCTAAAAGAAAGTTATTTTGAAAACAGCTTGTAAAGTATTTTTACTATTCAGTTTTTACTCATCAAATATTATTAACTTTGTAGTTTACACAAAAATATCTTTTTTTTCAATTTTACATTTAATATAAAATTAAAGATTAAAGAAATCAAACAAGTTATGTTACTATAAAAACTGTAAAAAATTTTATCTAATTTATGGGAGGTAGAAATAATGCTTATCGTGACTAAATATATTTTCTTAAAATGACTTTCTTATTCTTGTTATACTTAATAACTTTTAATTGGTAATAACAATATTTACATAATAAAATTGGTATTTAAAAAAATATCTTATTAAAATTTATTTTAATTACTTATACTACATATTGTAATAAAATAAAGCAAAGTTTTACGTTAAAAAAATTATTTAGAAGTCTTTTCTTAAATACAAAATTAGTTTAGTTATATCTTGTTTTTGAATTTTATAAAACTTTTACTAAAACCACAAATAAGGAGCTAATAAAAAAAACAACAAGTTTACCTATTCATTGTAAAAAAAATTTAATTAAAGGAATTATTTGCTTACAAACAAATTTTTTAAACTAAAATTTCAACTATCTAAAACAAATAAAATGGTAAAGAATAGCTTAAGCAAATCAAAATTGACTTGAGATAGTAAGTAGAAACAGTAAGTCAAACATTTATTCGGATAAAAATTTAAGTGCTTCAAGTACTTAAACGATTTATTTTAAGTTAAAAAGTTTAACTTGTATAACTATTAATACATAGTTTAAACCCTCTGAAAGCAAAAGTAACTACAAATATTTTACTTATTTTACAGATAGAGAATAAGAAGTAAGTTAATATTTAATGATTATCATCAGGTACTTTTTTGCAGTATTTAAAAGGATATGATATTTACCTTTTAAAACTTCATTTTATTTCCAGTCTTAGGCAGTGAACTACTAAAGTAAACTAGCGGCTTGATACAAAAATCATTATTTAGTTTTTTATGGCTACTAAACCAGTTTAAATTAATTTTAATTTATTGTGTTTTATTTTATATATGTGAAGCATGTTTCCATACTTGAATTGATTTAATATTTTTATACTTATCGAAACTAAAATTGATAAAATCTAAAGCCTCTGGCGGTCGTTCTGAACAACTAAATATGTTACAATCGTTAAGAAAAAATATGAAACTCAGTCATTTCGAACGTTAAGTAAACTTATTCCAGTTTTACGTGCGAACAAGTTTTTTTAGGGTCTAATGATCCTTAATTAAATTCTATGTTTATTACATCGCTTTACATTTAATTTTTTTTAAACTTTACTATTCCTTTTTGTATAACATGTAGTTAACAGTTTCTGTTACAACTTGTTTAATATTTTCTATTAACAGTTTATTCATAAAAACTAGTAAAACTTCTACCATTTTATTTTTCATTGCATGCTTTTTCGTACTCTTATGTGAATTTTTTAAAGCAAAAATTGCGAAAATTAAAAATGTTTTTTTAGTTTGTTTTAATTTAAGCTTGATTAATATATTTCTTTATAATATTTTTCATGGTAAACTTTAGAACAAAATAGCATTTGGTCAATTTATTTTAAAAAAATGTATTCAACAA
This sequence comes from Thalia democratica, assembly GCF_965202585.1. Lineage (NCBI taxonomy): Eukaryota > Metazoa > Chordata > Thaliacea > Salpida > Salpidae > Thalia > Thalia democratica. The sequence goes on from NW_028139249.1 coordinate 163,760, forward strand.
ACCACTAAAACCAAGTTATTAAAACAAGATTATTTTAAGCTTTTAATGAGAAAATATTGTTGTAAACCTAATCTAAAATTCTTAAATAAAACATTTAGCGGTACTATTAAATAATACCTCTAGTAATGAGTAGTATGTTATAAATATTTACTGTACAAACATATTTATCTAAACAAGTTTTAGAAAGCTGTTCTTAAAAAATTGTTTATATCTAGCTACTATTCAATTTTACATTTTACAGGCAACTTACGCCTAAACTAGATCATATAACAAAGTTTTTTAAACGAGAAAAAATACTTTTAGTTTATACTTTCTTTTGTGATTTTCTTAGTTGTATTCCATATCTTCAAAATATTTATATATTGTAAAACATTTTTGTTTTAGTTTCTACCTTATATTTATAAAATATTATTAAGTTTACAAAAAACAAACTATTTTTTTTATTTGTTAAACTTTAAGTTTTGTTTACAATTGAAAAGTAGAGAAAACAAAATAGTTTTATGACTTTTAAAGTTATAAAAATTTAAATCTAAATTATTCAAAAGTAACTAAAATACTTATCGTGAAAAAGTAAATTTTTTTTGCTCATTTTTATAACTATAAACACTTAAATTGCGTATGCAAAAAAAATCAGTTTTATCAAAGATAGTTTTTGATCAAAATAAATTAAACCCTATATAAAAACGATAAAAATCTATATTTAAAAACAAAATTTTAAATTACCGAAATTAACTGAATAATTAACAACTATTGTGCAAAACTTCAAAAGTGTGGAACAGAGTTGTTAAAACTATAATTAAAAATACCTCTAGCACTAATCTAAGTAATTTTGTACTTTCATTTTTAAAGATTAAATGTTATATTCGAATTCATTTACAAGTTACTTCACGCTTGTTTTACGTCGAATATCTATTTTTAAGATCTTTATGATCCTTTTTTAGTCTTATTTGTTATTTCAATTTTAATCATTTATTTTATTTTACTTCGTACCCTGAGAAATTATAGTTTATTAAGTTTTAATGTTTTATTTTCGTACAACGTACAATTATTACAGCTTTTGTTAAAATAAGTTTAATGTTTTCTAGTTAAGTTTTTTTCTTAAAATATTAATAAAAAACAATAAAATTTAATTTTTCTATTAATAATTGAGATATTTATTTTTTTCACTACACAAATATCGTCTTATGTAAATTCTGTGATAAAAAATTTTTCAACAAATCACTACAACCACTTTTTTAAAATATACAGATTTTTTTGACGATATATATGTTTTTCAATAATCAAAATCATTTTTTACCATTAAATAATCATTATAGTAAAAATTATTTCAATTTAATTTTAGTACCTAATTTAAAGCCAATAACCGGAAAAAATGTGTGATACTTCAAAAATAACTAATACCTCTTGTAGTAGTTGTTCAAATTTAAGTATACTATACCGGCAAAAAGTCTATAAATATATATATATATATAGGCAGCAATTTAATGTTTTTTAATACAAATCAAAAAGATCCCTTTTATTTTTTAAAAGCCAACGTATGCATAATCAAATTTTTACAGTATTTTGTTTTTAAATAATATTACTATATAAAAATAAACTTTTAAAATACTTTGTTTTAGGTTGTATTTTTTGTTGTAATTTAGCTAGTTATATTTTTGTAAAATGTCTGTAAAGCATTTCGCTATTTAGTTTCTGCCATATATCTATCAATACTTTATTAATACTTTATTAACTTTTTTTTTACACAAAAAAACACAATTTTTTTTTAATTTATGATTTACACATTTTTAAAGTTAAGAAAACAAACAAGTTATGTAACTAGATAAAATGTAAAAAAAATTTATCTAATTTATGGGAGGTAAAAATAATGCTTATCTTGAAAATGTTGATAAATTGTTTTGTTATCTCAAATAACATAGCAGGTTTCCATAATTTTTCATAATATTTTGTTTAAGTTTTTGTTTATATGTTGGGTTTCTTTAATCAAATACAAAACAAACATAATTTTTAATACTAGTACGTACTAGTTTTAATTTCTTTAAACTATTTTTATAAAGTAACAATGTGAAATAATAAATTTCACTAAACAGAAGTTTTTTTCATTAAAAATTATCTTTTACTCATTAAAATGCCAATAAACTTTTTTTTCTATTAGTTTTAGAGACAAAAACCATGCAATGTAATATTAAGTATCTACTTTTTATATAAACACTATTTTCTTTATTTATATTTTACCAAAAAGTTAGATTTGACAACGACATTTAAAATACGTTTATTGTCTACATTTTTATTACGTTTCAATCAAAATTTAACAAAAGTATTTTTTTAACCATTCAAAATTCTCATCTTAATTTCAATTTTTTTTTCATGCTTTCAACGGTTTGATAAAAAAAGTACTAATTTATATACAAACTCTCTTTTATCTTATTTGTGATTTAAGAAAACGAACTTTAAGCATATTCTTACTTACTTTGCATTTTTAAGTTTTAAGTACATTTTTAACCTTTCGCAATTTTTATGATATGTACCACTCAATAGAAAGTAGAATTTTTTAATTAAAGCTTGACAATTAAAAGTTTTCTGGTAAAGTTTATTTATCAAATAATCATTTTGTTTAATTTGTTAACAAAAAAAGAATGTTCAAAAAATCAGTTTAACCATGTTACAAAATAAACAATAACTTTCTATTTGTCAACAACTACGCAAATTTTAAAACCACAATAATCAATTCTTTTAAAGCAAAAATAAGTTTAATTTAATCTGTGTACCTAATTTAAAATTGATAAACAACAAAAAATGCAATACAAGTTACTAATACCTCTAGTAGTAATTATTCAATTTATAAAATACTCTACCGACAAACAAAACTATAAGTATTTTTTTAGAAATCAATTTAATGGCTTTGATTACAATTCCAAATGAACCCTGTTATTTTTTGATAGGCAACTTATGCCTAAACAATATTTTAAAGTAATTTCTTTTAATACATAAAAGTTTGGTTCGAAGTTTTTATTTTGTTATTGTAATTAAGCTAGTTTTATTTAATTTCTTGACAAATATTTTTTATAATTGTTTGTAAAACATTTAGTTATTAAGTTTTCAACTTAAATTCATTATATGTTATAAACTTTGAACTATTTTTCATTTTTATTAAATTTTATGATTTGTTCACAACTAAAATGTAAATAAATTAAACAAGTTATGTAAACTGTTATGAAAACTGTAAAAAAATAAATAATTTATTTGGAGGTAAAAAATTGCTTTTCGTGAAAATTTGACAAAATGTTTTTTTAATGGTTCAGCTGATTACCAAAACTTGACAAATAAACTTATATATATTTTTGGCTATATTTTGGTTGATTGAAATAACATTATATTAAATATTAGTATTTTGTATTCTTCATCTTTTTGAACCCTTTTTTTATAAAATATGGCTGTGAAGTAAAACATTTTATTTATCAGAAGTTTCATACATTAAAAATAGTTAGCTTACTCATTAAAATACCAGTTAAACTTTTTTTTTTTGTTTTAGAAACAAAACCATGTACAGTAACGAAAAGGTATATTTTTACGTTTCTAACACAAAAAAAAGTATCTTTATTTATGTTTTGGTAAAAAAACAACAGCTTTGACAACTATTACAAGAGATACTTTTATACACATTTAAAATAAAATTTTAACAAATGTAACTTTTTTAACTTTTAAAAATTCTTATCTTAATTTTTCACTTGCTTTCAACGATTTGACTAAATAAGCTGATAGTTTTTTATATAAACTCCTTTTTATCTTACTTATGATTAACTGAACAAATCTTGAGAAATCACGCTTTGATTTGCATTTTATTCATTTTAATAGTTCTAACAACTTTAAATTTTGTTTTTACTTACTTAAAAAAAAGAGTAACTTACAACAAAAACTAATTAAAAAGAAAAACTACATAATAATTAAAAATAAGTGTTACTAAAAAATAGTTTTTTAAGTCTAATTTTAATACAGAAAAAGAAACAGTTTAGAACTTTAAAACAAGCTATCTACATAAAAATAATTTTTAAAATCAACTATAAAACAGACTTTTTGATAATAGACTTTTCTTGCATTGCTCTTTTAAATATTAAATTTTTATAAACACACTTAATAACTAACAACGATAGTACTAGTTTTGTCGTAATAAGAATAAACTTATTAAATAAAATGCTCTGTGTTGACTCCTTAAATTCTTAAAATTTGTTAGAGTATATTAATTAAAATCGATTAATGTTTGTTAAGTTTAATTAGTGTGATGAGTTGACAAACTTTAAAAAAAGTTGAGGTTAATTAAACCAGTTTTACTTTTAAGTAACAGTTTATAAGTAAAATTTTATTTGTATGCACTTAAGTTTTTTATTATACTTTTCAAATTTTTTTTAAAAACTGTTTTTTTACTACGTTTAGATAAGTGTAAAACAAAAAATGGTTTACATTTAAATACTTTTTGTAAAAGGTTTAATTTAATATAATAAACTTTAATACAAATTCATATTTTTTGTAGCCAACCTAACCAGTTTTAGGTTATTTTAAATATGATGCCAACTTTCGTACTTTAGTTGCTTTAACTTTTTATACTTATTAAATTGAAATTGATGATAAAGCCTCTAGCAGGCAGTCTAAGTAACTTAATGTTTTAACTTGTAAACGTAAAGTATAATATTCAAATCTTTTTTCCGTTATTAAAATCTCTGCAGGAACGAAAGTTTTTTCCTCTTTTTTAACGATTTAATGATCCTTTTTTTCGTTATAATTTTTGAATTGTAGTATTGGTTTTCCGTTCTTTTTTTTTATAACTTATCAATATGAATTTCTATTAAAAAAAGTCTATTGTTTTCTAATATTAAACTTTTTTTATACTAATAGAAAACACGATTATTTCAATTTTCTTTAAACGAATCAAGGTATTTAGTTTGTTATCAATGAAATATATTCTAATAAAAATTTTGTAATGTACAAGTAAATATGTATCAATCAAAAAATATAAAGTATTTTTTTAATTTAAATTTGAAAAATACACGTTGCTAGGTTAATTATTTTTTTTGTATCTGTTAACAAAAAAGGTATATTTAAAAAATCAGTAGAACCATTGTATAAAAATAAACAGTAGCAGTTTTTCAAAAATGAATACAAACTTTAAATCTACGAAAATTAGTGCGCTTATAGCGAAAATAAGTTTTATTTACTCTTTGTACCTATTCTAAAGTTATTAAAGAAAAAAGTTAAGACAAATTAGTAATACCACTAGTAGTAACTGTTACAATTTAAGTATACTGCACAGGCAAATAAATCTATAAATATTTTTATAGACAGCAATATAGTGATTTGAAAACAAACCCAAAGATTCCCTTTTATTTTTTTGATAGTCAACTTGTGCCTAAACAAAATTTTACTATATTTGTTTAACGCATAAAAATTTGCTTTGAGTTGTCATTTTGTATTTTGTTGTTGTGATTTAGCTAGTCCTATTTTTCATACCTAAAAAAAAGTTATTTTGAAAACAGCTTGTAAAGTATTTTGACTATTTAGTTTTTACTTATCAAATATTATTAACTTTGTAGTTTACACAAAATTTTTTTTTTTTTTTAAATTTTACATTTAATTTAAAATTAAAGATTAAGGAAATCAAACAAGTTATGTAACTATGAAGATTGTAAAAAAATTATCTATTTTATGGGAGGTAGAAATAATGCTTATCGTGACTAAATATATTTTCTTAAAATGACTTTCTTATTCTTATTATTCTTAATAACTTTTAATTGGTTATAACAATATTTACATAACAAAATTGGTATTTAAAAAAAATCTCATTAAAATTTATTTTAATTACGTATACTACATATTGTAATAAAATAAAGCAAAGTTTTGCGTTAAAAAAATTATTAAGAAGTCTTTTCTTAAATACAAAATTAGTTTAGTTGTATCTTGTTTTTGAATTTTATAAAACTTTTACTAAAATCACAAAAAAGGAGCTAATAAAAACAACAAGTTTACCTATTCATTGTAAAAAAAATTAAATTAAAGGAATTATTTGCTTACAAACAAGTTTTTTAAACTAAAATTTTAACTATCTAAAACAAAAAAAAATGGTAAAGAATAGCTTAAGCAAACCAAAATTGACTTGAGATAGCAAGTAGAAACAGTAAGTCAAACATTTATTCGGATAAATATTTAAGTGCTTGAAGTACTTAAACGATTTATTTTAAGGTAAAAAACTTTAACTTGTATAACTATTAAAATATAATTTAAACCCTTTAAAAGGCAAAAGTAAATTCTAATATTTTACTTATTATACAGATAGAGAATAAGAAGCAAATTAACTTTTAATGATTATCATCAGGTACTTTTATGCAGTATTTTTAAAGGATATGATATTTATCTTTAAAAACTTCATTTTATTTCTAGTCTTAGGCAGTAAAATACTAAAGTAAACTAGCGGCTTGATACAATATCATTATTTATTTTCTTATGGCTAACTAAACCAGTTTAAATTAATTTTAATTTATTGTGTTTTATTTTATATATGTGAAGCATGTTTCCATACTTGAATTGATTTAATATTTTTATACTTATCCAAACTAAAATTGATAAAATTTAAAGTTTCTGGCGGTCGTTCTGGACAACTAAATATGTTGCAATCGTTAAGAAAAAATATGAAACTCAGTCATTTCGAACGTTAAGGAAACTTAATCCAGTTTTACGTACCAACAAATTTTTAAAGGATCATTGATCTTTAGTTAGATTTGATGTTTATTACATCGTATTACATTTAGTTTTATTTTAACTCTATTATTCCTTTTTGTATAAGATGTAGTTAACAGTTTCTGTTACAACTTGTTTAATATTTTGTAGTAACAACTTATTCATAAAAACTAGTAAAATTTCTACCATTTTATTTTTTATTGCATGCATTTTCGGATTCTTACGTGAAATTTCTAAAGAAAAAATGCAAAAACTAAACGAAACTTTTTAGTTTTTTTTTATTTTTAGCTTGATTATTATGTTTCTTTATAATATTTTTATGATAAATTTTAGAACAAATTAGCATTTGGTTAATTTAGTAAAAAAAATACTCAACAAATCAGTAAAATTAAGTTATTTAAACAAGATTATTTTAAGCTTTTAATGGGAAAATATTGTTGTGTACCTAACCTAAAATTCTTAAATAAAAAATTAGCGGACCTATCAGTAATACCTCTATTAATAAGTAGTATGTTATAAATATTTACTGTACAAACATATTTATATAAACAAGTTTTTAAAAGGATGTTGTTAAATAATTTTTTATACCAGCTACTCTTCAATTTTACATTTTACAGGCAACTTACGCCTAAACTAGATCATATAACAAAGTTTTTTAAACGAGAAAAAATACTTTTAGTTTATACTTTCTTTTGTGATTTTCTTAGTTGTATTCCATATCTTCAAAATATTTATATATTGTAATACATTTTTGTTTTAGTTTCTATTTTATATTTATAAAATATTATTAAGTTTACAAAAAACAAACTATTTTTTTTATTTTTAAACTTTAAGTTTTGTTTACAATTGAAAAGTAGAGAAAACAAAATAGTTTTATGAGTTTTAAAATTATAAAAGTTTAAATCTAAATTATTGGGAAGTAACTAAAATACTTATCGTGAAAAAGTAAATTTTTTTTACTCATTTTTTTAACTATAAACGCTTAAATTGCGTATGCAATAAAAATCAGTTTTATCAAAGATAGTTTTTGATTTAAATATATTAAACCCTATATAAAAACGATAAAAATCTATATTTACAAACAAAATTTTAAATTAACTGAATAATTAACAACTATTGTGCAAAACTACTTCAAAAGTGTGGAATAGAGTTGTTAAAACTATAATTAAAAATACCTCTAGCACTAATCTAAGTAATTTTGTACTTTCATTTTTAAAGATTAAATGTTATATTCGAATTCATTTACAAGTTACTTCACGCTTGTTTTACGTCGAATATCTATTTTTAAGATCTTTATGATCTTTTTTTAGTCTTATTTGTTATTTTAATTTTAAACATTTCTTTTATTTTACTTCGATTACCCTGAGAAATTATAGTTTATTAAGTTTTAATGTTTTATTTTCGTACAACGTACAATTATTACAGCTTTTGTTAAAATAAGTTTAATGTTTTCTAGTTAAGTTTTTTTCTTAGAATATTAATAAAAAAGTATAAAATTTTATTTTTCTATTTATAATTGAGATATTTATTTTATTCACTACACAAATATCGTCTTATGTAAATTCTATGATAAAGAGTTTTTTAGCAAATCACTATAACCACTTTTTTAAAATATACAGATTTTTTTGACGATATATATGTTTTTCAATAATCAAAATAATTTTTTACCTTTTATTTATTAATTCAATTTAATTTTAGTACCTAATTTAAAGCCAATAACCGAAAAAAATGTGTGATACTTCAAAAATAACTAATACCTCTTGTAGTAGTTATTCAAGTTTAAGTATACTATACCGGCAAAAAATCTATGAATATATATATATATATTAGGCAGCAATTTAATGTTTTTTAATACAAATCAAAAAGATCCCTTTTATTTTTTATTAGGCAACGTATGCCTAATCAAATTTTTACATTATTTTGTTTTTAAGCTTTATTACTAAATAAAAATAAACTATTTTAATACTTCATTTTAGTTTGTATTTTTTGTTGTAAATTAGCTAGTTATATTTTTGTAAGATGTTTGTAAAGCATTTAGCTATTTAGTTTCTGCAATATATTTATCAAATACTTTACTAATACTTTATTGAATTTAAATTTTTCACAAAAAAACACAGTTTTTTTTTTTTAATTTTATGATTTACACATTTTAAAAGTAAAGAAAACAAACAAGTTATGTAATTATATAAATTGTAAAAAAAGTTATCTAATTTATGGGAGGTAGAAATAATGCTTATCGTGATAATGGTGATAAATTGTTTTGTTATCTCAAATAACTTAGCTGATTATTATGGTATTTGAGCGGTTTTCGATTTTTACTTTTACTTTTTTCGTCGAAAAACCAACATTGAATTACGGTATGTAAGCTTATTTCGATTTTTACTTTTACTTTTTCCGTCGAAAAACCAAGGGTCGAAGTGCGGAAAAGAGCTTTTATTTCAATTTTACTTTTACTTTTTTCCGACGAAAGTCGACGTTGGAAAAGGCCCATACTCGATTTTTACTTTTTTTCGGACAGAAATAAAGTCCAAAAACGGACCTTTTCACCCGAAAACCGGTGTTTTGGGGTCCCCACGGGACCCCCAGAACGGGTTTTCGCGCGCCATTCCCGGACAAAATTTTCCCGGGCAGTCGTCCGGATCGTCGAATCGCGCTGGACCCTATTATCTTTTTGAACTTTTTAAAAGAGTGAAAAACTTAATTCTAAAATGCCTTGTTTTCAAAACCTCATAATTTCGCTATTTTCAAAGCTAAATTTTAAAAAAGCCCATTTTCGCCCTCTACCGGCCTTGAACTGCTCGAAAACCGCCATTTCCGACTTCTAACTTTTACTTTTTTCAAAGTAAAACCAATGATGAATCGAGGTATTTGAGCGGTTTTCGATTTTTACTTTTACTTTTTTCGTCGAAAAACCAACATTGAATTACGGTATGTAAGCTTATTTCGATTTTTACTTTTACTTTTTCCGTCGAAAAACCAAGGGTCGAAGTGCGGAAAAGAGCTTTTATTTCAATTTTACTTTTACTTTTTTCCGACGAAAGTCGACGTTGGAAAAGGCCCATACTCGATTTTTACTTTTTTTCGGACAGAAATAAAGTCCAAAAACGGACCTTTTCACCCGAAAACCGGTGTTTTGGGGTCCCCACGGGACCCCCAGAACGGGTTTTCGCGCGCCATTCCCGGACAAAATTTTCCCGGGCAGTCGTCCGGATCGTCGAATCGCGCTGGACCCTATTATCTTTTTGAACTTTTTAAAAGAGTGAAAAACTTAATTCTAAAATGCCTTGTTTTCAAAACCTCATAATTTCGCTATTTTCAAAGCTAAATTTTAAAAAAGCCCATTTTCGCCCTCTACCGGCCTTGAACTGCTCGAAAACCGCCATTTCCGACTTCTAACTTTTACTTTTTTCAAAGTAAAACCAATGATGAATCGAGGTATTTGAGCGGTTTTCGATTTTTACTTTTACTTTTTTCGTCGAAAAACCAACATTGAATTACGGTATGTAAGCTTATTTCGATTTTTACTTTTACTTTTTCCGTCGAAAAACCAAGGGTCGAAGTGCGGAAAAGAGCTTTTATTTCAATTTTACTTTTACTTTTTTCCGACGAAAGTCGACGTTGGAAAAGGCCCATACTCGATTTTTACTTTTTTTCGGACAGAAATAAAGTCCAAAAACGGACCTTTTCACCCGAAAACCGGTGTTTTGGGGTCCCCACGGGACCCCCAGAACGGGTTTTCGCGCGCCATTCCCGGACAAAATTTTCCCGGGCAGTCGTCCGGATCGTCGAATCGCGCTGGACCCTATTATCTTTTTGAACTTTTTAAAAGAGTGAAAAACTTAATTCTAAAATGCCTTGTTTTCAAAACCTCATAATTTCGCTATTTTCAAAGCTAAATTTTAAAAAAGCCCATTTTCGCCCTCTACCGGCCTTGAACTGCTCGAAAACCGCCATTTCCGACTTCTAACTTTTACTTTTTTCAAAGTAAAACCAATGATGAATCGAGGTATTTGAGCGGTTTTCGATTTTTACTTTTACTTTTTTCGTCGAAAAACCAACATTGAATTACGGTATGTAAGCTTATTTCGATTTTTACTTTTACTTTTTCCGTCGAAAAACCAAGGGTCGAAGTGCGGAAAAGAGCTTTTATTTCAATTTTACTTTTACTTTTTTCCGACGAAAGTCGACGTTGGAAAAGGCCCATACTCGATTTTTACTTTTTTTCGGACAGAAATAAAGTCCAAAAACGGACCTTTTCACCCGAAAACCGGTGTTTTGGGGTCCCCACGGGACCCCCAGAACGGGTTTTCGCGCGCCATTCCCGGACAAAATTTTCCCGGGCAGTCGTCCGGATCGTCGAATCGCGCTGGACCCTATTATCTTTTTGAACTTTTTAAAAGAGTGAAAAACTTAATTCTAAAATGCCTTGTTTTCAAAACCTCATAATTTCGCTATTTTCAAAGCTAAATTTTAAAAAAGCCCATTTTCGCCCTCTACCGGCCTTGAACTGCTCGAAAACCGCCATTTCCGACTTCTAACTTTTACTTTTTTCAAAGTAAAACCAATGATGAATCGAGGTATTTGAGCGGTTTTCGATTTTTACTTTTACTTTTTTCGTCGAAAAACCAACATTGAATTACGGTATGTAAGCTTATTTCGATTTTTACTTTTACTTTTTCCGTCGAAAAACCAAGGGTCGAAGTGCGGAAAAGAGCTTTTATTTCAATTTTACTTTTACTTTTTTCCGACGAAAGTCGACGTTGGAAAAGGCCCATACTCGATTTTTACTTTTTTTCGGACAGAAATAAAGTCCAAAAACGGACCTTTTCACCCGAAAACCGGTGTTTTGGGGTCCCCACGGGACCCCCAGAACGGGTTTTCGCGCGCCATTCCCGGACAAAATTTTCCCGGGCAGTCGTCCGGATCGTCGAATCGCGCTGGACCCTATTATCTTTTTGAACTTTTTAAAAGAGTGAAAAACTTAATTCTAAAATGCCTTGTTTTCAAAACCTCATAATTTCGCTATTTTCAAAGCTAAATTTTAAAAAAGCCCATTTTCGCCCTCTACCGGCCTTGAACTGCTCGAAAACCGCCATTTCCGACTTCTAACTTTTACTTTTTTCAAAGTAAAACCAATGATGAATCGAGGTATTTGAGCGGTTTTCGATTTTTACTTTTACTTTTTTCGTCGAAAAACCAACATTGAATTACGGTATGTAAGCTTATTTCGATTTTTACTTTTACTTTTTCCGTCGAAAAACCAAGGGTCGAAGTGCGGAAAAGAGCTTTTATTTCAATTTTACTTTTACTTTTTTCCGACGAAAGTCGACGTTGGAAAAGGCCCATACTCGATTTTTACTTTTTTTCGGACAGAAATAAAGTCCAAAAACGGACCTTTTCACCCGAAAACCGGTGTTTTGGGGTCCCCACGGGACCCCCAGAACGGGTTTTCGCGCGCCATTCCCGGACAAAATTTTCCCGGGCAGTCGTCCGGATCGTCGAATCGCGCTGGACCCTATTATCTTTTTGAACTTTTTAAAAGAGTGAAAAACTTAATTCTAAAATGCCTTGTTTTCAAAACCTCATAATTTCGCTATTTTCAAAGCTAAATTTTAAAAAAGCCCATTTTCGCCCTCTACCGGCCTTGAACTGCTCGAAAACCGCCATTTCCGACTTCTAACTTTTACTTTTTTCAAAGTAAAACCAATGATGAATCGAGGTATTTGAGCGGTTTTCGATTTTTACTTTTACTTTTTTCGTCGAAAAACCAACATTGAATTACGGTATGTAAGCTTATTTCGATTTTTACTTTTACTTTTTCCGTCGAAAAACCAAGGGTCGAAGTGCGGAAAAGAGCTTTTATTTCAATTTTACTTTTACTTTTTTCCGACGAAAGTCGACGTTGGAAAAGGCCCATACTCGATTTTTACTTTTTTTCGGACAGAAATAAAGTCCAAAAACGGACCTTTTCACCCGAAAACCGGTGTTTTGGGGTCCCCACGGGACCCCCAGAACGGGTTTTCGCGCGCCATTCCCGGACAAAATTTTCCCGGGCAGTCGTCCGGATCGTCGAATCGCGCTGGACCCTATTATCTTTTTGAACTTTTTAAAAGAGTGAAAAACTTAATTCTAAAATGCCTTGTTTTCAAAACCTCATAATTTCGCTATTTTCAAAGCTAAATTTTAAAAAAGCCCATTTTCGCCCTCTACCGGCCTTGAACTGCTCGAAAACCGCCATTTCCGACTTCTAACTTTTACTTTTTTCAAAGTAAAACCAATGATGAATCGAGGTATTTGAGCGGTTTTCGATTTTTACTTTTACTTTTTTCGTCGAAAAACCAACATTGAATTACGGTATGTAAGCTTATTTCGATTTTTACTTTTACTTTTTCCGTCGAAAAACCAAGGGTCGAAGTGCGGAAAAGAGCTTTTATTTCAATTTTACTTTTACTTTTTTCCGACGAAAGTCGACGTTGGAAAAGGCCCATACTCGATTTTTACTTTTTTTCGGACAGAAATAAAGTCCAAAAACGGACCTTTTCACCCGAAAACCGGTGTTTTGGGGTCCCCACGGGACCCCCAGAACGGGTTTTCGCGCGCCATTCCCGGACAAAATTTTCCCGGGCAGTCGTCCGGATCGTCGAATCGCGCTGGACCCTATTATCTTTTTGAACTTTTTAAAAGAGTGAAAAACTTAATTCTAAAATGCCTTGTTTTCAAAACCTCATAATTTCGCTATTTTCAAAGCTAAATTTTAAAAAAGCCCATTTTCGCCCTCTACCGGCCTTGAACTGCTCGAAAACCGCCATTTCCGACTTCTAACTTTTACTTTTTTCAAAGTAAAACCAATGATGAATCGAGGTATTTGAGCGGTTTTCGATTTTTACTTTTACTTTTTTCGTCGAAAAACCAACATTGAATTACGGTATGTAAGCTTATTTCGATTTTTACTTTTACTTTTTCCGTCGAAAAACCAAGGGTCGAAGTGCGGAAAAGAGCTTTTATTTCAATTTTACTTTTACTTTTTTCCGACGAAAGTCGACGTTGGAAAAGGCCCATACTCGATTTTTACTTTTTTTCGGACAGAAATAAAGTCCAAAAACGGACCTTTTCACCCGAAAACCGGTGTTTTGGGGTCCCCACGGGACCCCCAGAACGGGTTTTCGCGCGCCATTCCCGGACAAAATTTTCCCGGGCAGTCGTCCGGATCGTCGAATCGCGCTGGACCCTATTATCTTTTTGAACTTTTTAAAAGAGTGAAAAACTTAATTCTAAAATGCCTTGTTTTCAAAACCTCATAATTTCGCTATTTTCAAAGCTAAATTTTAAAAAAGCCCATTTTCGCCCTCTACCGGCCTTGAACTGCTCGAAAACCGCCATTTCCGACTTCTAACTTTTACTTTTTTCAAAGTAAAACCAATGATGAATCGAGGTATTTGAGCGGTTTTCGATTTTTACTTTTACTTTTTTCGTCGAAAAACCAACATTGAATTACGGTATGTAAGCTTATTTCGATTTTTACTTTTACTTTTTCCGTCGAAAAACCAAGGGTCGAAGTGCGGAAAAGAGCTTTTATTTCAATTTTACTTTTACTTTTTTCCGACGAAAGTCGACGTTGGAAAAGGCCCATACTCGATTTTTACTTTTTTTCGGACAGAAATAAAGTCCAAAAACGGACCTTTTCACCCGAAAACCGGTGTTTTGGGGTCCCCACGGGACCCCCAGAACGGGTTTTCGCGCGCCATTCCCGGACAAAATTTTCCCGGGCAGTCGTCCGGATCGTCGAATCGCGCTGGACCCTATTATCTTTTTGAACTTTTTAAAAGAGTGAAAAACTTAATTCTAAAATGCCTTGTTTTCAAAACCTCATAATTTCGCTATTTTCAAAGCTAAATTTTAAAAAAGCCCATTTTCGCCCTCTACCGGCCTTGAACTGCTCGAAAACCGCCATTTCCGACTTCTAACTTTTACTTTTTTCAAAGTAAAACCAATGATGAATCGAGGTATTTGAGCGGTTTTCGATTTTTACTTTTACTTTTTTCGTCGAAAAACCAACATTGAATTACGGTATGTAAGCTTATTTCGATTTTTACTTTTACTTTTTCCGTCGAAAAACCAAGGGTCGAAGTGCGGAAAAGAGCTTTTATTTCAATTTTACTTTTACTTTTTTCCGACGAAAGTCGACGTTGGAAAAGGCCCATACTCGATTTTTACTTTTTTTCGGACAGAAATAAAGTCCAAAAACGGACCTTTTCACCCGAAAACCGGTGTTTTGGGGTCCCCACGGGACCCCCAGAACGGGTTTTCGCGCGCCATTCCCGGACAAAATTTTCCCGGGCAGTCGTCCGGATCGTCGAATCGCGCTGGACCCTATTATCTTTTTGAACTTTTTAAAAGAGTGAAAAACTTAATTCTAAAATGCCTTGTTTTCAAAACCTCATAATTTCGCTATTTTCAAAGCTAAATTTTAAAAAAGCCCATTTTCGCCCTCTACCGGCCTTGAACTGCTCGAAAACCGCCATTTCCGACTTCTAACTTTTACTTTTTTCAAAGTAAAACCAATGATGAATCGAGGTATTTGAGCGGTTTTCGATTTTTACTTTTACTTTTTTCGTCGAAAAACCAACATTGAATTACGGTATGTAAGCTTATTTCGATTTTTACTTTTACTTTTTCCGTCGAAAAACCAAGGGTCGAAGTGCGGAAAAGAGCTTTTATTTCAATTTTACTTTTACTTTTTTCCGACGAAAGTCGACGTTGGAAAAGGCCCATACTCGATTTTTACTTTTTTTCGGACAGAAATAAAGTCCAAAAACGGACCTTTTCACCCGAAAACCGGTGTTTTGGGGTCCCCACGGGACCCCCAGAACGGGTTTTCGCGCGCCATTCCCGGACAAAATTTTCCCGGGCAGTCGTCCGGATCGTCGAATCGCGCTGGACCCTATTATCTTTTTGAACTTTTTAAAAGAGTGAAAAACTTAATTCTAAAATGCCTTGTTTTCAAAACCTCATAATTTCGCTATTTTCAAAGCTAAATTTTAAAAAAGCCCATTTTCGCCCTCTACCGGCCTTGAACTGCTCGAAAACCGCCATTTCCGACTTCTAACTTTTACTTT